>NC_045713.1:481752-518105 GCF_009834535.1 Camelus ferus | reverse complement strand
GCTCCAAGAGCATTTTTTTGCCAATTCTGCCTCATTTTCAAACTGGCGTTAAAACTAACCTGTGAAATCTGAGAAAATTATTCAAAGTGTCAGTAATCCTTGCATGGTGGTTGAAAGTGCTGTAATCCACTTGCTAACATCTCTTAGTGAATATTTGTCGAATCCGTGATGCATGTAACGTGTTCGGAACACCGGAATTTCACGGTGAGGGAATCCATGTAAATTACATGTCTATTGGTTAGAACCCGCTCCAAGAGTTTTTGCCGTTAAATCTGTCTCATTTTGGAAACTGGCTCTTGAAAGATCAGTGAAATCACAGAAAATGCTTCTAAGCATCAATATGCCTTGTATTGTGATGAAAGTCCTGTAATCCACATGCAAATAAACCGGTTGTTTCTATTTGTCGAATAATTTCTGCATTGGCGTGTTCAAAACACGTAATTACACAGTGGGGGAATTTATGTTATGTACATATCTATTGGGTAGAACACTCTCCAACAGGTTTTTCCTTTGAAAACTGCCTGATTTTCGAAACTGCTATTAGGAAATAGCTGCAAACTCAGTGTAAATACTTCTAGGTTTAAATATGCCTTGTATGGTGGATGAAAGTTCGGTAATCCACATGCTCACACTCATTAAAGAATGTTTGTCGAATTCGTGATCCATGTAACGTGTTCGGAATACGGAATGTCATAGTGAATGAAACAATGTAAGTTACACGTCTATTGGGTAGAACTCGCTTGAAGAGAATTTTTCTGTGAAACGTGCCTCATTTTCAAATCTGCCATTAGGAGAACCCTGTGAAATCTGAGCAAATGCTTCTAAGTGTCAGTATGCCTTGAATGGTGAATGAAAGTCCAGTAATCCACATGTTAATAACTGTCTAGTGATTATTTTTCAAACCGTGATTCATGTAGCGCTTATGGAAAATGGAATTTCACTGTAATGAAATGATGTAAATTACAATTCTATTGGGTAGAACTAGCTAGAATAGAATTTTTCTGCGAAAATTGCATGATTATCGAATCTGAAGTTTGAAAAAAGTTGCAAAATGAGAGTAAATATTTGTAGCTGTAAATATGCCTTTATGATGGAAAAAAGATCGGTAATCCATATTTTCACAACATATTAAAGAATCTTTTTCTAATCCATGATGCATGGACCGTGTTCGGAACATGGAATTTCACAGTGATTAAAACAATGTAAATTACTTCTCTATTGGGTAGAACTCGCTCCAAGAGTATTTCTCTGCGAAAACTGCTTCATTTTGAAACTGGCGTTGGGAAAACACTGCAAAATCTGAGAAAATTCTTCTAAGTATCAATATTCAATCTATTGTAATGAAAGTTCTGTAATCCACATGGTAACAAATCTGGAATGAATATTTGTCGAACTTTTAATCATGTAGCAGGTTCGGAACACGGAATTTCACGGCCAGGGATCTTATGTAAATTACATTTCTCTTCGTTAGAAATCACTCCAAGAGATTTTTCCTGAGAAATCTGCCTGATTTTCGAATTCTTGCATTACGAAAAACCCTGCAAACTCAGATTAATAGATTCTCGGTGTAAATATGCCTTGTATGGTGGATGAAAGTTCGGTAATTCGCATGCTAAAAACTCTGTAGTGAATATTTGTCAAATCCGAGATATATGAAGTGTGTTTGGAACACAGAATATCACGATGAGCGAATCTATGTAAAATACATGTCTCTTGGGTAGAACTCGCTCCCAGAGATTTTTTCTGCGAAATATCCTCATTTTCGAAACTGGCGTTAGAAAATCTCTGCAAAAGCACAGAAAATGCTTCATAGTGTCAATATGTCTTGTATTGTGATGGAAGTTCGTAAAACCACATGCAAATAAATCTGTGGTGAATATTTGTAGAAAGCGTTATGCATGTAGCGTGATCGTAACATGGAAATTCTGGCGATGGAATCTATGTAAACTACACGTCTATAGGGTAGAACTCACTCCAAAAATTTTTCTTGAGAAAACGGCCTGAATTTCGAAACTGGCATTAGGTAAAAGCTGCAAATTCAGGTTAATGTTTCTAGGTGTAAATATGCCATGTATGGTGGATGAAAGTTCTGTAACCTACATGCTCACAACTCTTTTGAGAAAGTTTGTTGAAACCTTGATGCATGTAGAGTGTTCGGAAATTGGAATGTCACTGTGAGGGAAACTAAGTAATTAATTTCTATTGGTAAGTACTCGCTCCACGAGAATTTTCTGGCGAAAACTGCTTCATTTATGAAACTGGCTTTTGGAAAAGGCTGCAAAATCTGAGAAAATATTTCTAAGTGTCAATTTTCATGGTATTGTGATGAAAGTGTGGTAATCCACATGCTAACAAATCTGGAGTGAATATTTGTCAAATCGGTCATGCATGTAGCATGTTCAGAACACGTAATTTCACGGTGAGCGAATCCATGTAAATTACATGTCTATTGGTTAGAACCAGCTCAAGAGGTTTTTTGCCGTGAAATCTGCCTCATTTTCGAAACTGGCGTTTGGAAAGCTCTGTGAAATTAGAGAAAATGCTTCTAGGCATGAATATGCTTTTATTGTGATGAAAATCCTGTAATCCACATGCAAACAACCATGTAGTGTAATTTTCTCGAATAGTTTATGCATGTAGTATGTTCAAGACACGTAATTTCACAGTGGTGGAATTTATGTAATTTACATATCTATTGGGTAGAACACTCTCCAACATTTTTTTCCTTTGAAAACTGCCTGATTTTCGAAACTGCTATTATGAAAATGCTTTGAACTAAGAGTAAATGTTTCTGGGTGTAAATATGCCTTGTATGGTGGATGAAAGTTCTGTAATACACATGTACACAACTCATTAAAAATGATTCTCAACACATGATGTATGTAGTGTGTTTGGAACACGGAATGTCACGTTGAGGGAAACTATGTAAATTACATATCTATAGGTTAGAACCCAATCCAGGAGCATTTTACTGAAAAATCAGCCTCAGCTTTGAAACTGGAGTTATGAAAATGCTGCAAAATCTTAGTAAATGCTTTAAGATGACAATATATCTTCAATGGTTTATTAAAGATTTATAATCCGCTAGCTAACAACTCAGCAGTGAATTTTTGTTGAATACGTGGTGCATGTACCGTTTTCAGAACACGGAATGTTTATGGTGACGGTATTTACAAAATGAGATTTCTATTGGATAGATCATGCAACAAGAGAATTTATCTGCGAAAACTCCCTGATTTCCATAACTGACGTAACGGTAATTCTGTGAAATCTAAGTAAATGTTTCTAGGTGTAAATATGCCTTGCACTGTGGTTGAAAAATCTGTAATCCACATGCTCACAGTCATTAAATCATGTTTGTCGAAGCCGTGATGAATGTAACGTTTTCGGAACACGGAATGTATCGGCGAGTGAAACTCGGAAAATAACAACTCTACTGGATACAACTCGCTTGAATTGAATTTTTCTGCGAAAATTTCATGATTTTCGAAACTGGATGTTAGGAAAAACCTGCGAAATCAGAATAACAACTTCTAGGTTTAAATATGCCTTGTATGGTGGACGAAAGTTCGGTAATACACATGCTCACACTCATTATGTAATGTTTGTTGAAATCGTGATGCATGTAACGTGTTCGGAATACGGAATGTCATAGTGAATGAAACAATGTAAGTTACATGTCTATTGGGTAGAACTCGCTTGAAGAGAAATTTTCTGCGAAATGTGCCTCATTTTCAAAACTGCCATTAGGAGAACCCTGTGAAATCTGAGAAAATGCTTCTAAGTGTCAATATGCCTTGAATGGTGAATGAAAGTCCAGGAATCCACATGTTAATAGCAGTCTAGTGATTATTTTTCAAACCGTGATTCATGTAGCGCTTTTGGAAAATGGAATTTCACAGTAATGAAACGATGTAAATTACAATTCTATTGGGTAGAACTGGCTAGAATAGAATTTTTCTGTGAAATTGCATGATTATCGAATCTGAAGTTTGGAAAAAGCTGCAAAATGAGCGTAAATATTTGTAGTTGTAAATATGCCTTTATGTTGAAGAAAGTTTGGTAATCCACATTTTCACAACTTATTAAAGAATCTTTTTCTAATCCGTGATGCGTGTACCAAGTAGGGAACGTAGAATTTCACGGTGATTGAAACAATGTAAATTACTTCTCTATTGGGTAGAACTCGCTCCAAGAGAATTTTTCTGCGAAAACTGCTTCATTTTTGAAACTGGCTGTTGGAAAAGGCTGCAAAATCTGAGAAAATATTTCTAAGTGTCAATATTCATGGTACTGTGTTGAAAGTTCGGTAATCCACATGCTAACAAATCTGGAGTGAATATTTGTCAAAACCATCATGCATGTAGCATGTTCGGAACACGGAATTTCACCGGCCAGGGATCTTATGTAAATTACATTTCTCTTCGTTAGAAATCACTCCAAGAGATTTTTCCTGAGAAATCTGCCTGATTTTCGAATCTTGCGTTACGAAAAACCTGGAAACTCAGCTTAATATATTCTCGGTGTAAATATGCCTTTTATGGTGGATGAAAGATCGGTAATCCGCATGCTAACAACTCTGTAGTGAATATTTGTCGAATCCGAGATACATGAAGGTGTTTGGAACACAGAATATCACGGTGAGGGAATCCATGTAAATTACATGTCTATTGGTTAGAACCCGCTCCAAGAGTTTTTTGCCGTTAAATCTGTCTCATTTTGGAAACTGGCCTTGAAAGATCAGTGAAATCAGAGAAAATGCTTCTAAGCATCAATATGCCTTGTATTGTGATGAAAGTCCTGTAATCCACATGCAAATAAACCGGTTGTTTATATTTGTCGAATAATTTCTGCATTTGGCGTGTTCAAAACACGTAATTACACAGTGGGGGAATTTATGTTATGTACATATCTATTGGGTAGAACACTCTCCAACAGGTTTTTCCTTTGAAAACTGCCTGATTTTCGAAACTGCTATTAGGAAATAGCTGCAAACCAAGTGTAAATACTTCTAGGTTTAAATATGCCTTGTATGGTGGATGAAAGTTCGGTAATCCACATGCTCACACTCATTAAAGAATGTTTGTCGAATTCGTGATCCATGTAACGTGTTCGGAATACGGAATGTCATAGTGAATGAAACAATGTAAGTTACACGTCTATTGGGTAGAACTCGCTTGAAGAGAATTTTTCTGCGAAACGTGCCTCATTTTCAAATCTGCCATTAGGAGAACCCTGTGAAATCTGAGAAAATGCTTCTAAGTGTCAGTATGCCTTGAATGGTGAATGAAAGTACCAGTAATCCACATGTTAATAACTGTCTAGTGATTATTTTTCAAACCGTGATTCATGTAGCGCTTATGGAAAATGGAATTTCACTGTAATGAAATGATGTAAATTACAATTCTATTGGGTAGAACTAGCTAGAATAGAATTTTTCTGCGAAATTGCATGATTATCGAATCTGAAGTTTGAAAAAAGTTGCAAAATGAGAGTAAATATTTGTAGCTGTAAATATGCCTTTATGATGGAAAAAAGATCGGTAATCCATATTTTCACAACATATTAAAGAATCTTTTTCTAATCCATGATGCATGGACCGTGTTCGGAACATGGAATTTCACAGTGATTAAAACAATGTAAATTACTTCTCTATTGGGTAGAACTCGCTCCAAGAGTATTTCTCTGCGAAAACTGCTTCATTTTTGAAACTGGCGTTGGGAAAACGCTGCAAAATCTGAGAAAATTCTTCTAAGTATCAATATTCAATCTATTGTAATGAAAGTTCTGTAATCCACATGGTAACAAATCTGGAATGAATATTTGTCGAACTTTTAATCATGTAGCAGGTTCGGAACACGGAATTTCACGGCCAGGGATCTTATGTAAATTACATTTCTCTTCGTTAGAAATCACTCCAAGAGATTTTTCCTGAGAAATCTGCCTGATTTTCGAATCTTGCATTACGAAAACCCTGCAAACTCAGATTAATAGATTCTCGGTGTAAATATGCCTTGTATGGTGGATGAAAGTTCGGTAATTCGCATGCTAACAACTCTGTAGTGAATATTTGTCAAATCCGAGATATATGAAGTGTGTTTGGAACACAGAATATCACGATGAGCGAATCTATGTAAAATACATGTCTCTTGGGTAGAACTCGCTCCCAGAGATTTTTCTGCGAAATATGCCTCATTTTCGAAACTGGCGTTAGAAAATCTCTGCAAAAGCACAGAAAATGCTTCATAGTGTCAATATGTCTTGTATTGTGATGGAAGTTCGTAAAACCACATGCAAATAAATCTGTGGTGAATATTTGTAGAAAGCGTTATGCATGTATCGTGATCGTAACATGGAAATTCTGGCGATGGAATCTATGTAAACTACACGTCTATAGGGTAGAACTCACTCCAAAAATTTTTTCTTGAGAAAACGGCCTGAATTTCGAAACTGGCATTAGGTAAAAGCTGCAAATTCAGGGTTAATGTTTCTAGGTGTAAATATGCCATGTATGGTGGATGAAAGTTCTGTAACCTACATGCTCACAACTCTTTTGAGAAAGTTTGTTGAAACATTGATGCATGTAGAGTGTTCGGAAATTGGAAAGTCACTGTGAGGGAAACTAAGTAAATTAAATTTCTATTGGTAAGTACTCGCTCCACGAGAAATTTTCTGCGAAAACTGCTTCATTTATGAAACTGGCTTTTGGAAAAGGCTGCAAAATCTGAGAAAATATTTCTAAGTGTCAATTTTCATGGTATTGTGATGAAAGTGTGGTAATCCACATGCTAACAAATCTGGAGTGAATATTTGTCAAATCGGTCATGCATGTAGCATGTTCAGAACACGTAATTTCACGGTGAGCGAATCCATGTAAATTACATGTCTATTGGTTAGAACCAGCTCCAAGAGGTTTTTTGCCGTGAAATCTGCCTCATTTTCGAAACTGGCGTTTGGAAAGCTCTGTGAAATTAGAGAAAATGCTTCTAGGCATGAATATGCTTTTTATTGTGATGAAAATCCTGTAATCCACATGCAAACAACCATGTAGTGTAATTTTCTCGAATAGTTTATGCATGTAGTATGTTCAAGACACGTAATTTCACAGTGGTGGAATTTATGTAATTTACATATCTATTGGGTAGAACACTCTCCAACATTTTTTTCCTTTGAAAACTGCCTGATTTTCGAAACTGCTATTATGAAAATGCTTTGAACTAAGAGTAAATGTTTCTAGGTGTAAATATGCCTTGTATGGTGGATGAAAGTTCTGTAATACACATGTACACAACTCATTAAAATGATTCTCAAACACATGATGTATGTAGTGTGTTTGGAACACGGAATGTCATGTTGAGGGAAACTATGTAAATTACATATCTATAGGTTAGAACCCAATCCAGGAGCATTTTACTGAAAAATCAGCCTCAGCTTTGAAACTGGAGTTATGAAAATGCTGCAAAATCTTAGTAAATGCTTTAAGATGACAATATATCTTCAATGGTTTATTAAAGATTTATAATCCGCTAGCTAACAACTCAGCAGTGAATTTTTGTTGAATACGTGGTGCATGTACCGTTTTCAGAACACGGAATGTTATGGTGACGGTATTTACAAAATGAGATTTCTATTGGATAGATCATGCAACAAGAGAATTTATCTGCGAAAACTCCCTGATTTCCATAACTGACGTAACGGTAATTCTGTGAAATCTAAGTAAATGTTTCTAGGTGTAAATATGCCTTGCACTGTGGTTGAAAAATCTGTAATCCACATGCTCACAGTCATTAAATCATGTTTGTCGAAGCCGTGATGAATGTAACGTTTTCGGAACACGGAATGTATCGGCGAGTGAAACTCGGAAAATAACAACTCTACTGGATACAACTCGCTTGAATTGAATTTTTCTGCGAAAATTTCATGATTTTCGAAACTGGATGTTAGGAAAAACCTGCGAAATCAGAATAACAACTTCTAGGTTTAAATATGCCTTGTATGGTGGACGAAAGTTCGGTAATACACATGCTCACACTCATTATGTAATGTTTGTTGAAATCGTGATGCATGTAACGTGTTCGGAATACGGAATGTCATAGTGAATGAAACAATGTAAGTTACATGTCTATTGGGTAGAACTCGCTTGAAGAGAATTTTTCTGCGAAATGTGCCTCATTTTCAAAACTGCCATTAGGAGAACCCTGTGAAATCTGAGAAAATGCTTCTAAGTGTCAATATGCCTTGAATGGTGAATGAAAGTCCAGTAATCCACATGTTAATAGCAGTCTAGTGATTATTTTTCAAACCGTGATTCATGTAGCGCTTTTGGAAAATGGAATTTCACAGTAATGAAACGATGTAAAATACAATTCTATTGGGTAGAACTAGCTAGAATAGAATTTTTCTGCGAAAATTGCATGATTATCGAATCTGATTTTGGAAAAAGTTGCAAAATGAGAGTAAATATTTGTAGCTGTAAATATGCCTTTATGGTGGAAAAAAGATCGGTAATCCATATTTTCACAACATATTAAATAATCTTTTTCTAATCCATGATGCATGGACCGTGTTCGGAACATGGAATTTCACGGTGATTAAAACAATGTAAATTACTTCTCTATTGGGTAGAACACGCTCCAAGAGAATTTCTCTGCGAAAACAGCTTGATTTTTGAAACTGGTGTTGGGAAAACGCTGCAAAATCTGAGAAAATACTTCTAAGTATCAATATTCAATCTATTGTAATGAAAGTTCTGTAATCCACATGGTAACAAATCTGGAATGAATATTTGTCGAACTTTTAATCATGTAGCAGGTTCGGAACACGGAATTTCACGGCCAGGGATCTTATGTAAATTACATTTCTCTTCGTTAGAAATCACTCCAAGAGATTTTTCCTGAGAAATCTGCCTGATGTTTGAATCTTGTATTACGAAAACCCTGCAAACTCAGATTAATAGATTCTCGGTGTAAATATGCCTTGTATGGTGGATGAAAGTTCGGTAATCCGCATGCTAACAACTCTGTAGTGAATATTTGTCAAATCTGAGATACATGAAGTGTGTTTGGAACACAGAATATCACGATGAGCGAATCTATGTAAAATACATGTATCTTGGGTAGAACTCGCTCCCAGAGATTTTTCTGCGAAATCTGCCTCATTTTCGAAACTGGCGTTTGAAAATCTCTGCAAAAGCAGCGAAAATGCTTCATAGTGTCAAAATGTCTTGTATTGTGATGGAAGTTCGTAAAACCACATGCAAATAAATCTGTGGTGAATATTTGTAGAAAGCGTTATGCATGTAGCGTGATCGTAACATGGAAATTCTGGCGATGGAATCTATGTAAACTACACGTCTATAGGGTAGAACTCACTCCAAAAATTTTTTCTTGAGAAAACGGCCTGAATTTTGAACCTGGCATTAGGTAAAAGCTGCAATTCAGAGTTAATGTTTCTAGGTGTAAATATGCCATGTATGGTGGATGAAAGTTCTGTAACCTACATGCTCACAACTCTTTTGAGAAAGTTGTTGAAACTTTGATGCATGTAGAGTGTTCGGAAATTGGAATGTCACTGTGAGGGAAACTAAGTAAATTAAATTTCTATTTTGAGGTACTCGCTCCACGAGAATTTTTCTGCGAATCTGCCTCATTTTCAAAACTGGCATTAGGAAAAACTTTTGAAATATGAGAAAATGTGTCAAGGTGTCAATATGGTATTAAGGTGGATGAAAGTTCGATAATCATTATGCTAACAACTCTGTAGTGAATATTTTCGAATCCGTGATTCATGTAGCATTTTCGGAACACGGAATTTCACGATGACGGGTTCTATGTAAATTGCATGTCTCTTGGGTAGAACTCACTCCAAGAGCATTTTTCTGCGAAAACTGCATGATTTTAAAAACTGACATTAGGAGAAATCTACTAAATCAGAATAAAACTTTCTATGTATCAATATGCATTGTAAGGTGGATGAAATTTCGGTAATACAAATGTTCACAACTCATTAAAAATGTTTGTTGAATCCGAAATGCGTGTAACGAGTTCAGAACACGGAATGTCACGGTGAGTGAAACTAGGTAAATTACATATCTTTTGGGTAAAACTCGCTCCAAGAGCATTTGTCTGCCAATTCTGCCTCATTTTCAAAACTGGCGTTAAAACTAACCTGTGAAATCTGAGAAAATTCTTCAAAGTGTCAGTAAGCCTTGTATGGTGGATGAAAGTGCTGTAATCCACTTGCTAACATCTCTGTAGTGAATATTTGTCGAATCCGTGATGCATGTAACGTGTTTGGAACACGGAATTTCACGGTGAGGGAATCCATGTAAATTACATGTCTATTGGTTAGAACCCGTTCCAGAGTTTTTTGCCATTAAATCTGGCTCATTTTGGAAACTGGCGTTGAGAGATCAGTGAAATCAGAGAAAGTGCTTCTAAACATCAATATGCCTTGTATTGTGATGAAAGTCCTGTAATCCACATGCAAATAAACCGGTTGTTTATATTTGTCGAATAATTTCTGCATTTGGCGTGTTCAAAACAAGTAATTACACAGTGGGGGAATTTATATTATGTACATATCTATTGGGTAGAACTCTCTCCAACAGGTTTTTCCTTTGAAAACTGCCTGATTTTCGAAACTGCTATTAGGAAATAGCTGCAAACTCAGTGTAAATACTTCTAGGTTTAAATATGCCTTGTATGGTGGATGAAAGTTCGGTAATCCACATGCTCACACTCTTAAAGAATGTTTGTCGAATTCGTGATCCATGTAACGTGTTCGGAATACGGAATGTCATAGTGAATGAAACAATGTAAGTTACAAGTCTGTTGGGTAGAACTCGCTTGAAGAGAATTTTTTTGCGCAATGTGCCTCATTTTCAAATCTGCCATTAGGAGAACCCTGTGAAATCTGAGAAAATGCTTCTAAGTGTCAATATGCCTTGAATGGTGAATGAAAGTCCAGTAATCCACATGTTAATAACAGTCTAGTGATTATTTTTCAAACCGTGATTCATGTAGCGCTTATGGAAAATGGAATTTCACTGTAATGAAATGATGTAAATTCCAATTCTATTGGGTAGAACTAGGTAGAATAGAATTTTCCTTGCGAAAATTGCATGATTATCCAATCTGAAGTTTGGAAAAAGTTGCAAAATGAGAGTAAATATTTGTAGCTGTAAATATCCCTTTATGATGGAAAAAAGATCGGTAATCCATATTTTCACAACATATTAAAGAATCTTTTTCTAATCCGTGATGCATGGACCGTGTTCGGAACATGGATTTTCACGGTGATTAAAACAATGTAAATTACTTCTCTATTGGGTAGAACTCGCTCCAAGAGAATTTCTCTGCGAAAACGGCTTCATTTTTGAAACTGGCGTTGGGAAAACGCTGCAAAATCTGAGAAAATACTTCTAAGTATCAATATTCAATCTATTGTAATGAAAGTTCTGTAATCCACATGCTAACAAATCTGGAATGAATATTTGTCGAACTTTTAATCATGTAGCAGGTTCGGAACACGGAATTTCACGGCCAGGGATCTTATGTAAATTACATTTCTCTTCATTAGAAATCACTCCATGAGATTTTTCCTGAGAAATCTGCCTGATTTTCGAATCTTGCGTTATGAAAACCCTGCAAACTCAGATTAATAGATTCTCGGTGTAAATATGCCTTGTATGGTGGATGAAAGTTCGGTAATCCGCATGCTAACAACTCTGTAGTGAATATTTGTCAAATCTGAGATACATGAAGTGTGTTTGGAACACAGAATATCACGATGAGCGAATCTATGTAAAATACATGTATCTTGGGTAGAACACGCTCCCAGAGATTTTTCTGCGAAATCTGCCTCATTTTTGAAACTGGCGTTTGAAAATCTCTCCAAAGCACAGAAAATGCTTCATAGTGTCAATATGTCTTGTATTGTGATGGAAGTTCGTAAAACCACATGCAAATAAATCTGTGGTGAATATTTGTAGAAAGCGTTATGCATGTAGCGTGATCGTAACATGGAAATTCTGGCGATGGAATCTATGTAAACTACACGTCTATAGGGTAGAACTCACTCCAAAAATTTTTTCTTGAGAAAACGGCCTGAATTTTGAACCTGGCATTAGGTAAAAGCTGCAAATTCAGAGTTAATGTTTCTAGGTGTAAATATGCCATGTATGGTGGATGAAAGTTCTGTAACCTACATGCTCACAACTCTTTTGAGAAAGTTTGTTGAAACTTTGATGCATGTAGAGTGTTCGGAAATTGGAATGTCACTGTGAGGGAAAATAAGTAAATTAAATTTCTATTGGGAAGTACTCGCTCCACGAGTATTTTTCTGCGAAAACTGCTTCATTTATGAAACTGGCTTTTGGAAAATTCTGCAAAATCTGAGAAAATATTTCTAAGTGTCAATATTCATGGTATTGTGATGAAAGTTTGGTACTCCACATGCTAACAAATCTGGAGTGAATATTTGTCAAATCCGTCATGCATGTAGCATGTTCGGAACACGGAAATTCACGGCCAGGGAATTTATGTAAATTACATTTCTCTTGGATAAAAATCGCTCCAAGAGTTTTTTCCCCAGAAAACTGCGTGATTTTAGAACCTGGCTTTAGGAAAACCCTGCGAACTCAGATTAATAGATTGTCTGTGTAAATATGCCTGGTTTGGTGGATCAAAGTTCTGTAATCCGCATGCTGACAACTCTGTAGTGAATAATTCTCGAATCCGAGATACATGAAGCGTGTTCAGAACACAGAATATCACTGTGAGCGAATCTATGTAAAATAAATCTCTCTTGGGTAGAACACGCTCCAAGAGTTTTTACTATGAAATCAGTCTCATTTTCGAAACTGGCATTTGAAAATCTCTGCAAAATCAGAGAAAATGCTTCAAAGTGTCATATGCCTTGTATTGTGATGGAAGTTGATAAAATCACATGCAAACAAATCTGTGGTGAATATTTGTAGAAAGCGTTATGCATGTAGCGTGATCGTATCACAGAAATTCCTCTCGATGGAATCTATGTAAATTACACGTCTACAGGTTAGAACTCGCTCCAAAAATTTTTTCCTGAGAAAACGGCCTGATTTTCGAAACTGACATAAGGAAAAAGCTGCAAATTCACATTTAATGTTTCTAGGTGTAAATATGACATGTATGGTGGATGAAAGTTCTGTAATTTACATGTTCACAAGTCATTCGTTAAACTCTGTTGAAACATTGATGCATGTAGCGTGTTCGGAAATTGGAATGTCACTGTGAGGGAATCTATGTAAATTAAATTTCTATTGGGAAGTACTCGCTCCACGAGAATGTTTCTGTGAATCTGCCTCATTTTCAATACTGGCATGAGGAAAGACATTCAAAATATGAGAAAATGCTTCAAAGTGTCAATATGGTTTTATGGAGGATGAAATTTCGTTTATCCTTATGCTAACAAGTCTGTAGTGAATATTTGTCTAATCCGTGATGCATGTAGCTTTTTCGGAACACGGAATTTCACGATGACGGGTTCTATGTAAATTGCATGTCTATTGGGTAGAAAACGCTAAAAGAGGATTTTTCTGCAAAAAACTGCATGATTTTAAAAACTGACATTAGGGGAAAACTACTAAATTAGAATAAAACCTTCTATGTATAAATATGCTTTGTAAGGTGGATGAAAGTTCTGTAATACACATGTACACAACTCATTAAAAATGTTTCTCAAAACCATGATGAATGTAGTGTGTTTGGAACACGGAATGTCACGGTGAGTGAAACTATGTAAATTACATATCTTTTGGGTACAACTCGCTCCAAGAGCATTTTTCTGCCAAATCTGCCTCATTTTCAAAACTGGGGTTAAATCTAACCTGTGAAATCTGAGAAAATCCTTCAAAGTTTCAGTAAGTCTTGTATGGTGGATGAAGTGCTGTAATCCACTTGTTAACAACTCTGTAGTGAATATTTGTCGAATCCGAGATGCATGTAGCGTGTTCAGAACACGGAATTTCACGGTGAGCGAATCCATGTAAATTACATGTCTATTGGTTAGAACCAGCTCCAAGAGTTTTTTTTGCCGTGAAATCTGCCTCATTTTCGCAACTGGCGTTTGGAAAGCTCTGTGAAATCAGAGAAAATGCTTCTAGGCAAGAATATGCTTTTTATTGTGATGAAAATCCTGTAATCCACATGCAAACAACCATGTAGTGTAATTTTCTCGAATAATTTATGCATGTAGTGTGTTCAAGGCACGTAATTTCACAGTGGTGGAATTTATGTAATTTACATATCTATTGGGTAGAACACTCTCCAACATTTTTTTCCTTTGAAAACTGCATGATTTTCGAAACTGCTATTAGGAAAATGCTGTGAACTAAGTGTAAATATTTCTAGGTGTAAATATGCCTTGTATGGTGGATGAAATTTCTGTAATACACATGTACACAACTCATTAAAAATGATTCTCAAACACATGATGTATGTAGTGTGTTTGGAACACGGAATGTCACGTTGAGGGAAACTATGTAAATTACATATCTATAGGTTAGAACCCAATCCAGGAGCATTTTACTGAAAAATCAGCCTCAGCTTTGAAACTGGAGTTATGAAAATGCTGCAAAATTTTAGCAAATGCTTTAAGGTGACAATATATCTTCAATGGTTTATTAAAGATTTATAATCCGCTAGCTAACAACTCAGCAGTGAATTTTTGTTGAATACGTGGTGCATGTACCGTTTTCAGAACACGGAATGTTATGGTGACGGTATTTACAAAATGAGATTTCTATGGGATAGATCATGCACCAAGAGAATTTATCTGCAAATACTCCCTGATTTCCATAACTGACGTAACGGTAAATCTGCGAAATCTAAGTAAATGTTTCTAGGTTTAAATATGCCTTGCACTGTGGTTGAAAAATCTGTAATCCACATGCTCACAGTCATTAAATCATGTTTGTCGAAGCCGTGATGAATGTAACGTTTTCGGAACACGGAATGTATCGGCGTGTGAAAACTCGGAAAATAACAACTCTACTGGATAGAACTCGCTTGAATTGAATTTTTCTGCGAAAATTTCATGATTTTCGAAACTGGATGTTAGGAAAAACCTGCGAAATCTGAATAAGAACTTCTAGGTTTAAATATGCCTTGTATGGTGAATGAACGTTCGTTAATACACATGCACACACTCATTATGTAATGTTTGTTGAATTCGTGATGCATGTAACGTGTTCGGAACACGGAATGTCATAGTGAATGAAACAATGTAAGTTACATGTCTATTGGGTAGAACTCGCTCCCAGAGGTTTTTCTGCGAAATCTGCCTCATTTTCCAAACTGGCGTTAGAAAATCTCAGCAAAAGCACAGAAAAAGCTTCATAGAGTCAATATGTCTTGTATTGTGATGGAAGTTCGTAAAACCACATGCAAATAAATCTGTGGTGAATTTTTGTAGAAAGCGTTATGCATGTAGCGTGATCGTAACATGGAAATTCTGGCGATGGAATCTATGTAAACTACACGTCTATAGGGTAGAACTCACTCCAAAAATTTTTTCTTGAGGAAACGGCCTGATTTTCGAAACTGGCATTAGGTAAAAGCTGCAAATTCAGAGTTAATGTTTCTAGGTGTAAATATGCCATGTATGGTGGATGAAAGTTCTGTAACCTACATCCTCACAACTCTTTAGAGAAAGTTTTTTGAAACCTTGATGCATGTAGAGTGTTCGGAAATTGGAATGTCATTGTGAGGGAAACTAAGTAAATTAAATTTCTATTGGGAAGTACTCGCTCCACTGAGAATTTTTCTGCGAAAACTGCTTCATTTTTGATACTGGCTTTTGGAAAAGGCTGCAAAATCTGAGAAAATATTTCTAAGTATCAATATTCATGGTATTGTCATGAAAGTTTTTTAATCCACATGCTAACAAATCTGGAATGAATATTTGTCAAATCCGTCATGCATGTAGCATGTTCGGAACACGAAAATTCACAGCCAGGGAATTTATGTAAATTACATTTCTCTTGGATAAAAATCGCTCCAAGAGATTTTTCCCCAGAAAACTGTGTGATGTTAGAACTGGCATTAGGAAATCCCTGTGAACTCATATTAATAGATTCTCTGTGTAAATATGCCTGGTATGGTGGATCAAAGTTCTGTAATCCGCATGCTGACAACTCTGTAGTGAATATTTCTCGAATTCGAGATACATGAAGCGTGTACGGAACACAGAATATCACTGTGAGCGAATCTATGTAAAATAAATCTCTCTTGGGTAGAACACGCTCCAAGAGTTTTTACTATGAAATCAGTCTCATTTTCGAAACTGGCATTTGAAAATCTCTGCAAAATCAGAGAAAATGCTTCAAAGTGTCAATATGCCTTGTATTGTGATGGAAGTTCTTAAAATCACATGCAAACAAATCTGTGATGAATATTTGTAGAAAGCGTTATGCATGTAGCGTGATCGTATCAAAGAAATTCCTGGCGATGGAATCTATGTAAATTACACGTCTACTGGTTAGAACTCGCTCCAAAAATTTTTTCCTGAGAAAACGGCCTGATTTTCGAAACTGACATTAGGAAAAAGCTGCAAATTCACATTTAATGTTTCTAGGTGTAAATATGACATGTATGGTGGATGAAAGTTCTGTAATTTACATGTTCACAACTCATTCGAGAAAGTTTGTTGAAACCTTGATGCATGTAGCGTGTTCAGAAATTGGAATGTCACTGTGAGGGAACCTATGTAAATTATATTTCTATTGGGAAGTACTCGCTCCACGAGAATTTTTCTGTGAATCTGCCTCATTTTCAAAACTGGCATGAGGAAAGACATTCAAATTATGAGAAAATGCTTCAAAGTGTCAATATGGTTTTATGGAGGATGAAATTTCGTTTATCCTTATGCTAACAAGTCTGAAGTGAATATTTGTCGAAACCGTGATGCATGTAGCTTTTTCGGAACACGGAATTTCACGATGACGGGTTCTATGTAAATTGCATGTCTATTGGGTAGAACACGCTAAAAGAGGGTTTTTCTGCAAAAAACTGCATGATTTTAAAAACTGACATTAGGGGAAATCTACTAAATCAGAATAAAATCTTCTATGTATAAATATGCTTTGTAAGGTGGATGAAAGTTCTGTAATACACATGTACACAACTCATTAAAATTGTTTCCCAAAACCATGATGAATGTAGTGTGTTTGGAACACGGAATGTCACGGTGAGTGAAACTATGTAAATTACATATCTTTTGGGTACAACTCGCTCCAAGAGCATTTTTCTGCCAAATCTGCCTCATTTTCAAAACTGGGGTTAAAGCTAACCTGTGAAATCTGAGAAAATCCTTCAAAGTTTCAGTAAGTATTGTATGGTGGATGGAAGTGCTGCAATCCACTTGTTAACAACTCTGTGGTGAATATTTGTCGAATCCGAGATGCATGTACCGTGTTCAGAACACGGAATTTCACGGTGAGCGAATCCATGTAAATTACATGTCTATTGGTTAGAACCAGCTCCAAGAGGTTTTTTTGTCGTGAAATCTGCCTCATTTTCGAAACTGTCGTTTGGAAAGCTCTGTGAAATCAGAGAAAATGCTTCTAGGCATGAATATGCTTTTTATTGTGATGAAAATCCTGTAATCCACATGCAAACAACAATGTAGTGTAATTTTCTCGAATAGTTTATGCATGTAATGTGTTCAAGACACGTAATTTCACAGTGGTGGAATTTATGTAATTTACATATCTATTGGGTAGAAATCTTTAAAAATTTTTTCCTTTGAAAACTGCCTGATTTTCGAAACTGCTATTATGAAAATGCTGTGAACTAAGAGTAAAGGTTTCTAGGTGTAAATATGCCTCGTATGGTGGAAGGAGGTTCTGTAATACACATGTACACAACTCATTAAAAATGATTCTCAAACACATGATGTATGTAGTGTGCTTGGAACACGGAATGTCACGTTGAGGGAAAATATTTAAATTACATATCTATAGGTTAGAAACCAATCCAGGAGCATTTTTCTGAAAAATCAGCCTCAGCTTTGAAACTGGAGTTATGAAAATGCTGCAAAATCTTTGTAAATGCTTTAAGATGACAATATATCTTCAATGGTTTATTAAAGATTTATAATCCGCTAGCTAACAACTCAGCAGTGAATTTTTGTTGAATACGTGGTGCATGTACCGTTTTCAGAACACGGAATGTTATGGTGACGGTATTTACAAAATGATATTTCTATGGGATAGATAATGCACCAAGAGAATTTATCTGCAAATACTCCCTGATTTCCATAACTGACGTTAGTGTAATTCTGCGAAATCTAAGTAAATGATTTTAGGTGTAAATATGCCTTGCACTGTGGTTGAAAAATCTGTAATCCTCATGCTCACGGTCATTAAATCATGTTTGTCGAAGCCGTGATGAATGTAACGTTTTCGGAACACGGAATGTATCGGCGAGTGAAACTCGGAAAATAACAACTCTACTGGATAGAACTCGCTTGAATTGAATTTTTCTGCGAAAATTTCATGATTTTCGAAACTGGATGTTAGGAAAAAAATGCGAAATCCGAATAACAACTTCTAGGTTTAAATATGCCTTGTATGGTGGATGAAAGTTTGGTAATATACATGCTCACACTCATTATGTAATGTTTGTTGAAATCGTGATGCATGTAACGTGTTCGGAATACGGAATGTCATAGTGAATGAAACAATGTAAGTTACATGTCTATTGGGTAGAACTCACTTGAAGAGAAATTTTCTGTGAAATGTGCCTCATTTTCAAATCTGCCATTAGGAGAACCCTGTGAAATCTGATAAAATGCTTCTAAGTGTCAATATGCCTTGAATGGTGAATGAAAGTCCAGTAATCCACATGTTAATAGCAGTCTAGTGATTATTTTTCAAACCGTGATTCATGTAGCACTTTTGGAAAATGGAATTTCACGGTAATGAAACGATGTAAATTACAATTCTATTGGGTAGAACTAGCTAGAATAGAATATTTCTGCGAAAATTGCATGATTATCGAATCTGAAGTTTGGAAAAAGCTGCAAAATGATCGTAAATATTTGTAGTTGTACATATGCCTTTGTATTGGAAGAAAGTTCGGTAATCCACATTTTCACAACTTATTAAAGAATCTTTTTCTAATCCGTGATGCGTGTACCAAGTAGGGAACGTGGAATTTCACGGTGATTGAAATAATGTAAATTACTCCTCTATTGGGTAGAACTCGCTCCAAGAGTATTTTTCTGTGAAATCTGCTTCATTTTTGAAACTGGCTTTTTGGAAAGGCAGCAAAATCTGAGAAAATATTTCTAAGTGTCAATAGTCATATTATTGTGATGAAAGATCGGTAATCCACATGCTAACAAATCTGGAGTGAATATTTGTCAAATCCATTTTGCATGTTGCATGTTCGGAACACGGAATTTCACGACCAGGGATCTTATGTAAATTAAATTTCTCTTCATTAGGAATCACTCCAAGAGATTTTTCCTGAGAAATCTGCCTGATTTTCGAATCTTGCGTTACGAAAACCCTGCAAACTCAGATTAATAGATTCTCGGTGTAAATATGCCTTGTATGGTGGATGAAAGTTCGGTAATCCGCATGCTAAAAACTCTGTGGTGAATATTTGTCAAATCCGAGATACATGAATTGTGTTTGGAACACAGAATATCACGGTGAGCGAATCTATGTAAAATACATGTCTCTTGGATAGAACTCGCTCCCAGAGATTTTTCTGCGAAATCTGCCTCATTTTCGAAACTGACGTTTGAAAATCTCTGCAAAAGCAGAGAAAATGCTTCATAGTGTCAATATGTCTTGTATTGTGATGGAAGTTCGTAAAACCACATGCAAATAAATCTGTGGTGAATTTTTGTAGAAAGCGTTATGCATGTAGCGTGATCGTATCATGGAAATTCTGGCGATGGAATCTATGTAAACTACACGTCTATAGGGTAGAACTCACTCCAAAAATTTTTTCTTGAGGAAACGGCCTGATTTTCGAAACTGGCATTAGGTAAAAGCTGCAAATTCAGAGTTAATGTTTCTAGGTGTAAATATGCCATGTATGGTGGATGAAAGTTCTGTAACCTACATCCTCACAACTCTTTAGAGAAAGTTTTTTGAAACCTTGATGCATGTAGAGTGTTCGGAAATTGGAATGTCATTGTGAGGGAAACTAAGTAAATTAAATTTCTATTGGGAAGTACTCGCTCCACGAGAATTTTTCTGCGAAAACTGCTTCATTTTTGATACTGGCTTTTGGAAAAGGCTGCAAAATCTGAGAAAATATTTCTAAGTATCAATATTCATGGTATTGTCATGAAAGTTTTTTAATCCACATGCTAACAAATCTGGAATGAATATTTGTCAAATCCGTCATGCATGTAGCATGTTCGGAACACGAAAATTCACAGCCAGGGAATTTATGTAAATTACATTTCTCTTGGATAAAAATCGCTCCAAGAGATTTTTCCCCAGAAAACTGCCTGATTTTCGAATCTTGCATTACGAAAACCCTGCGAACTCATATTAATAGATTCTCTGTGTAAATATGCCTGGTATGGTGGATCAAAGTTCTGTAATCCGCATGCTGACAACTCTGTAGTGAATATTTGTCGAATCCGAGATACATGAAGCGTGTACGGAACACAGAATATCACTGTGAGCGAATCTATGTAAAATAAATCTCTCTTGGGTAGAACACGCTCCAAGAGTTTTTACTATGAAATCAGTCTCATTTTCGAAACTGGCATTTGAAAATCTCTGCAAAATCAGAGAAAATGCTTCAAAGTGTCAATATGCCTTGTATTGTGATGGAAGTTCTTAAAATCACATGCAAACAAATCTGTGATGAATATTTGTAGAAAGCGTTATGCATGTAGCGTGATCGTATCAAAGAAATTCCTGGCGATGGAATCTATGTAAATTACACGTCTACTGGTTAGAACTCGCTCCAAAAATTTTTTCCTGAGAAAACGGCCTGATTTTCGAAACTGACATTAGGAAAAAGCTGCAAATTCACATTTAATGTTTCTAGGTGTAAATATGACATGTATGGTGGATGAAAGTTCTGTAATTTACATGTTCACAACTCATTCGAGAAAGTTTGTTGAAACCTTGATGCATGTAGCGTGTTCAGAAATTGGAATGTCACTGTGAGGGAACCTATGTAAATTATATTTCTATTGGGAAGTACTCGCTCCACGAGAATTTTTCTGTGAATCTGCCTCATTTTCAAAACTGGCATGAGGAAAGACATTCAAATTATGAGAAAATGCTTCAAAGTGTCAATATGGTTTTATGGAGGATGAAATTTCGTTTATCCTTATGCTAACAAGTCTGAAGTGAATATTTGTCGAAACCGTGATGCATGTAGCTTTTTCGGAACACGGAATTTCACGATGACGGGTTCTATGTAAATTGCATGTCTATTGGGTAGAACACGCTAAAAGAGGGTTTTTCTGCAAAAAACTGCATGATTTTAAAAACTGACATTAGGGGAAATCTACTAAATCAGAATAAAATCTTCTATGTATAAATATGCTTTGTAAGGTGGATGAAAGTTCTGTAATACACATGTACACAACTCATTAAAATTGTTTCTCCAAAACCATGATGAATGTAGTGTGTTTGGAACACGGAATGTCACGGTGAGTGAAACTATGTAAATTACATATCTTTTGGGTACAACTCGCTCCAAGAGCATTTTTCTGCCAAATCTGCCTCATTTTCAAAACTGGGGTTAAAGCTAACCTGTGAAATCTGAGAAAATCCTTCAAAGTTTCAGTAAGTCTTGTATGGTGGATGAAAGTGCTGCAATCCACTTGTTAACAACTCTGTGGTGAATATTTGTCGAATCCGAGATGCATGTACCGTGTTCAGAACACGGAATTTCACGGTGAGCGAATCCATGTAAATTACATGTCTATTGGTTAGAACCAGCTCCAAGAGGTTTTTTGTCGTGAAATCTGCCTCATTTTCGAAACTGTCATTTGGAAAGCTCTGTGAAACCAGAGAAAATGCTTCTAGGCATGAATATGCTTTTTATTGTGATGAAAATCCTGTAATCCACATGCAAACAACAATGTAGTGTAATTTTCTCGAATAGTTTATGCATGTAATGTGTTCAAGACACGTAATTTCACAGTGGTGGAATTTATGTAATTTACATATCTATTGGGTAGAAATCTTTAAAAATTTTTTCCTTTGAAAACTGCCTGATTTTCGAAACTGCTATTATGAAAATGCTGTGAACTAAGAGTAAAGGTTTCTAGGTGTAAATATGCCTCGTATGGTGGAAGGAGGTTCTGTAATACACATGTACACAACTCATTAAAAATGATTCTCAAACACATGATGTATGTAGTGTGCTTGGAACACGGAATGTCACGTTGAGGGAAACTATTTAAATTACATATCTATAGGTTAGAAACCAATCCAGAAGCATTTTTCTGAAAAATCAGCCTCAGCTTTGAAACTGGAGTTATGAAAATGCTGCAAAATCTTAGTAAATGCTTTAAGATGACAATATATCTTCAATGGTTTATTAAAGATTTATAATCCGCTAGCTAACAACTCAGCAGTGAATTTTTGTTGAATACGTGGTGCATGTACCGTTTTCAGAACACGGAATGTTATGGTGATGGTATTTACAAAATGATATTTCTATGGGATAGATAATGCACCAAGAGAATTTATCTGCAAATACTCCCTGATTTCCATAACTGACGTTAGTGTAATTCTGCGAAATCTAAGTAAATGATTTTAGGTGTAAATATGCCTTGCACTGTGGTTGAAAAATCTGTAATCCACATGCTCACGGTCATTAAATCATGTTTGTCGAAGCCGTGATGAATGTAACGTTTTCGGAACACGGAATGTATCGGCGAGTGAAACTCGGAAAATAACAACTCTACTGGATAGAACTCGCTTGAATTGAATTTTTCTGCGAAAATTTCATGATTTTCGAAACTGGATGTTAGGAAAAAAATGCGAAATCCGAATAACAACTTCTAGGTTTAAATATGCCTTGTATGGTGGATGAAAGTTTGGTAATATACATGCTCACACTCATTATGTAATGTTTGTTGAAATCGTGATGCATGTAACGTGTTCGGAATACGGAATGTCATAGTGAATGAAACAATGTAAGTTACATGTCTATTGGGTAGAACTCACTTGAAGAGAAATTTTCTGTGAAATGTGCCTCATTTTCAAAACTGCCATTAGGAGAACCCTGTGAAATCTGAGAAAATGCTTCTAAGTGTCAATATGCCTTGAATGGTGAATGAAAGTCCAGTAATCCACATGTTAATAGCAGTCTAGTGATTATTTTTCAAACCGTGATTCATGTAGCACTTTTGGAAAATGTAATTTCACAGTAATGAAACGATGTAAATTACAATTCTATTGGGTAGAACTAGCTAGAATAGAATTTTTCTGTGAAAATTGCATGATTATAGAATCTGAAGTTTGGAAAAAGCTGCAAAATGATCGTAAATATTTGTAGTTGTACATATGCCTTTGTATTGGAAGAAAGTTCGGTAATCCACATTTTCACAACTTATTAAAGAATCTTTTTCTAATCCGTGATGCGTGTACCAAGTAGGGAACGTGGAATTTCACGGTGATTGAAATAATGTAAATTACTCCTCTATTGGGTAGAACTCGCTCCAAGAGTATTTTTCTGTGAAATCTGCTTCATTTTTGAAACTGGCTTTTTGGAAAGGCAGCAAAATCTGAGAAAATATTTCTAAGTGTCAATAGTCATATTATTGTGATGAAAGATCGGTAATCCACATTCTAACAAATCTGGAGTGAATATTTGTCAAATCCATTTTGCATGTTGCATGTTCGGAACACGGAATTTCACGACCAGGGATCTTATGTAAATTAAATTTCTCTTCATTAGGAATCACTCCAAGAGATTTTTCCTGAGAAATCTGCCTGATTTTCGAATCTTGCGTTACGAAAACCCTGCAAACTCAGATTAATAGATTCTCGGTGTAAATATGCCTTGTATGGTGGATGAAAGTTCGGTAATCCGCATGCTAAAAACTCTGTGGTGAATATTTGTCAAATCCGAGATACATGAATTGTGTTTGGAACACAGAATATCACGGTGAGCGAATCTATGTAAAATACATGTCTCTTGGATAGAACTCGCTCCCAGAGATTTTTCTGCGAAATCTGCCTCATTTTCGAAACTGACGTTTGAAAATCTCTGCAAAAGCAGAGAAAATGCTTCATAGTGTCAATATGTCTTGTATTGTGATGGAAGTTCGTAAAACCACATGCAAATAAATCTGTGGTGAATTTTTGTAGAAAGCGTTATGCATGTAGCGTGATCGTATCATGGAAATTCTGGCGATGGAATCTATGTAAACTACACGTCTATAGGGTAGAACTCACTCCAAAAATTTTTTCTTGAGGAAACGGCCTGATTTTCGAAACTGGCATTAGGTAAAAGCTGCAAATTCAGAGTTAATGTTTCTAGGTGTAAATATGCCATGTATGGTGGATGAAAGTTCTGTAACCTACATCCTCACAACTCTTTAGAGAAAGTTTTTTGAAACCTTGATGCATGTAGAGTGTTCGGAAATTGGAATGTCATTGTGAGGGAAACTAAGTAAATTAAATTTCTATTGGGAAGTACTCGCTCCACGAGAATTTTTCTGCGAAAACTGCTTCATTTTTGATACTGGCTTTTGGAAAAGGCTGCAAAATCTGAGAAAATATTTCTAAGTATCAATATTCATGGTATTGTCATGAAAGTTTTTAATCCACATGCTAACAAATCTGGAATGAATATTTGTCAAATCCGTCATGCATGTAGCATGTTCGGAACACGAAAATTCACAGCCAGGGAATTTATGTAAATTACATTTCTCTTGGATAAAAATCGCTCCAAGAGATTTTTCCCCAGAAAACTGTGTGATGTTAGAAACTGGCATTAGGAAATCCCTGCGAACTCATATTAATAGATTCTCTGTGTAAATATGCCTGGTATGGTGGATCAAAGTTCTGTAATCCGCATGCTGACAACTCTGTAGTGAATATTTCTCGAATTCGAGATACATGAAGCGTGTACGGAACACAGAATATCACTGTGAGCGAATCTATGTAAAATAAATCTCTCTTGGGTAGAACACGCTCCAAGAGTTTTTACTATGAAATCAGTCTCATTTTCGAAACTGGCATTTGAAAATCTCTGCAAAATCAGAGAAAATGCTTCAAAGTGTCAATATGCCTTGTATTGTGATGGAAGTTCTTAAAATCACATGCAAACAAATCTGTGATGAATATTTGTAGAAAGCGTTATGCATGTAGCGTGATCGTATCAAAGAAATTCCTGGCGATGGAATCTATGTAAATTACACGTCTACTGGTTAGAACTCGATCCAAAAATTTTTTCCTGAGAAAACGGCCTGATTTTCGAAACTGACATAAGGAAACAGCTGCAAATTCACATTTAATGTTTCTAGGTGTATATATGACATGTATGGTGGATGAAAGTTCTGTAATTTACATGTTCACAACTCATTCGAGAAAGTTTGTTGAAACCTTGATGCATGTAGCGTGTTCAGAAATTGGAATGTCACTGTGAGGGAACCTATGTAAATTATATTTCTATTGGGAAGTACTCGCTCCACGAGAATTTTTCTGTGAATCTGCCTCATTTTCAAAACTGGCATGAGGAAAGACATTCAAATTATGAGAAAATGCTTCAAAGTGTCAATATGGTTTTATGGAGGATGAAATTTCGTTTATCCTTATGCTAACAAGTCTGAAGTGAATATTTGTCGAAACCGTGATGCATGTAGCTTTTTCGGAACACGGAATTTCACGATGACGGGTTCTATGTAAATTGCATGTCTATTGGGTAGAACACGCTAAAAGAGGGTTTTTCTGCAAAAAACTGCATGATTTTAAAAACTGACATTAGGGGAAATCTACTAAATCAGAATAAAATCTTCTATGTATAAATATGCTTTGTAAGGTGGATGAAAGTTCTGTAATACACATGTACACAACTCATTAAAATTGTTTCTCAAAACCATGATGAATGTAGTGTGTTTGGAACACGGAATGTCACGGTGAGTGAAACTATGTAAATTACATATCTTTTGGGTACAACTCGCTCCAAGAGCATTTTTCTGCCAAATCTGCCTCATTTTCAAAACTGGGGTTAAAGCTAACCTGTGAAATCTGAGAAAATCCTTCAAAGTTTCAGTAAGTCTTGTATGGTGGATGAAAGTGCTGCAATCCACTTGTTAACAACTCTGTGGTGAATATTTGTCGAATCCGAGATGCATGTACCGTGTTCAGAACACGGAATTTCACGGTGAGCGAATCCATGTAAATTACATGTCTATTGGTTAGAACCAGCTCCAAGAGGTTTTTGTCGTGAAATCTGCCTCATTTTCGAAACTGTCGTTTGGAAAGCTCTGTGAAATCAGAGAAAATGCTTCTAGGCATGAATATGCTTTTTATTGTGATGAAAATCCTGTAATCCACATGCAAACAACAATGTAGTGTAATTTTCTCGAATAGTTTATGCATGTAATGTGTTCAAGACACGTAATTTCACAGTGGTGGAATTTATGTAATTTACATATCTATTGGGTAGAAATCTTTAAAAATTTTTTCCTTTGAAAACTGCCTGATTTTCGAAACTGCTATTATGAAAATGCTGTGAACTAAGAGTAAAGGTTTCTAGGTGTAAATATGCCTCGTATGGTGGAAGGAGGTTCTGTAATACACATGTACACAACTCATTAAAAATGATTCTCAAACACATGATGTATGTAGTGTGCTTGGAACACGGAATGTCACGTTGAGGGAAACTATTTAAATTACATATCTATAGGTTAGAAACCAATCCAGAAGCATTTTTCTGAAAAATCAGCCTCAGCTTTGAAACTGGAGTTATGAAAATGCTGCAAAATCTTAGTAAATGCTTTAAGATGACAATATATCTTCAATGGTTTATTAAAGATTTATAATCCGCTAGCTAACAACTCAGCAGTGAATTTTTGTTGAATACGTGGTGCATGTACCGTTTTCAGAACACGGAATGTTATGGTGACGGTATTTACAAAATGATATTTCTATGGGATAGATAATGCACCAAGAGAATTTATCTGCAAATACTCCCTGATTTCCATAACTGACGTTAGTGTAATTCTGCGAAATCTAAGTAAATGATTTTAGGTGTAAATATGCCTTGCACTGTGGTTGAAAAATCTGTAATCCACATGCTCACGGTCATTAAATCATGTTTGTCGAAGCCGTGATGAATGTAACGTTTTCGGAACACGGAATGTATCGGCGAGTGAAACTCGGAAAATAACAACTCTACTGGATAGAACTCGCTTGAATTGAATTTTTCTGCGAAAATTTCATGATTTTCGAAACTGGATGTTAGGAAAAAAATGCGAAATCCGAATAACAACTTCTAGGTTTAAATATGCCTTGTATGGTGGATGAAAGTTTGGTAATATACATGCTCACACTCATTATGTAATGTTTGTTGAAATCGTGATGCATGTAACGTGTTCGGAATACGGAATGTCATAGTGAATGAAACAATGTAAGTTACATGTCTATTGGGTAGAACTCACTTGAAGAGAAATTTTCTGTGAAATGTGCCTCATTTTCAAAACTGCCATTAGGAGAACCCTGTGAAATCTGAGAAAATGCTTCTAAGTGTCAATATGCCTTGAATGGTGAATGAAAGTCCAGTAATCCACATGTTAATAGCAGTCTAGTGATTATTTTTCAAACCGTGATTCATGTAGCACTTTTGGAAAATGTAATTTCACAGTAATGAAACGATGTAAATTACAATTCTATTGGGTAGAACTAGCTAGAATAGAATTTTTCTGCGAAAATTGCATGATTATAGAATCTGAAGTTTGGAAAAAGCTGCAAAATGATCGTAAATATTTGTAGTTGTACATATGCCTTTGTATTGGAAGAAAGTTCGGTAATCCACATTTTCACAACTTATTAAAGAATCTTTTTCTAATCCGTGATGCGTGTACCAAGTAGGGAACGTGGAATTTCACGGTGATTGAAATAATGTAAATTACTCCTCTATTGGGTAGAACTCGCTCCAAGAGTATTTTTCTGTGAAATCTGCTTCATTTTTGAAACTGGCTTTTTGGAAAGGCAGCAAAATCTGAGAAAATATTTCTAAGTGTCAATAGTCATATTATTGTGATGAAAGATCGGTAATCCACATGCTAACAAATCTGGAGTGAATATTTGTCAAATCCATTTTGCATGTTGCATGTTCGGAACACGGAATTTCACGACCAGGGATCTTATGTAAATTAAATTTCTCTTCATTAGGAATCACTCCAAGAGATTTTTCCTGAGAAATCTGCCTGATTTTCGAATCTTGCGTTACGAAAACCCTGCAAACTCAGATTAATAGATTCTCGGTGTAAATATGCCTTGTATGGTGGATGAAAGTTCGGTAATCCGCATGCTAAAAACTCTGTGGTGAATATTTGTCAAATCCGAGATACATGAAGTGTGTTTGGAACACAGAATATCACGGTGAGCGAATCTATGTAAAATACATGTCTCTTGGGTAGAACTCGCTCCCAGAGATTTTTCTGAGAAATCTGCCTCATTTTCGAAACTGACGTTTGAAAATCTCTGCAAAAGCAGAGAAAATGCTTCATAGTGTCAATATGTCTTGAATTGTGATGGAAGTTCGTAAAACAACATGCAAATAAATCTGTGGTGAATTTTTGTAGAAAGCGTTATGCATGTAGCGTGATCGTATCATGGAAATTCTGGCGATGGAATCTATGTAAACTACACGTCTATAGGGTAGAACTCACTCCAAAAATTTTTTCTTGAGGAAACGGCCTGATTTTCGAAAATGGAATTAGGTAAATGCAGAAAATTCAGAGTTAATATTTCTAGGTGTATATATGCCATGTATGGTGGATGAAAGTTCTGTAATCTACATGCTCACAACTCTTTTGAGAAAGTTTGTTGAAACCTTGATGCATGTAGCGTGTTCAGAAATTGGAATGTCACTGTGAGGGAAACTAAGTAACTTAAATTTCTATTGGGAAGTACTCGCTCCACGAGGATTTTACTGCGAATCTGACTCATTTTCAAAACTGGCATTAGGAAAATCTTTTGAAATATGAGAAAATGCGTCAAGGTGTCAATATGGTATTAAGGTGGATGAAAGTTCGATAATCATTATGCTAACAACTCTGTAGTGAATATTTTCGAATCCGTGATGCATGTAGCATTTTCGGAACACGGAATTTCACGATGATTGGTTCTATGTAAATTGCATGTCTCTTGGGTAGAACTCACTCCAAGAGCATTTTTCTGTGAAAACTGCATGATTTGAAAAACTGACATTAGGAGAAATCTATTAAATCAGAATAAAACTTTCTATGTATAAATATGCATTGTAAGGTGGATGAAAGTTCGGTAATACAAATATTCACAACTCATTAAAATTGTTTGTTGAATCCGAAATGCGTGTAACGAGTTC
This sequence comes from Camelus ferus, assembly GCF_009834535.1. Classification (NCBI taxonomy): domain Eukaryota; kingdom Metazoa; phylum Chordata; class Mammalia; order Artiodactyla; family Camelidae; genus Camelus; species Camelus ferus. The sequence continues at coordinate 488,547 of NC_045713.1, read as the reverse complement.
AGAACACGGAATGTCACGGTGAGTGAAACTAGGTAAATTACATATCTTTTTGGTAAAACACGCTCCAAGAGTATTTTTCTGACAAATCTGCCTCATTTTCAAAACTGGCGTTAAAACTAAACTGTGAAATCTGAGAAAATTATTCAAAGTGACAGTAATCCTTGTTTGGTGGATGAAAGTGCTGTAATCCACTTGCTAACAACTCTGTAGTGAATATTTTTCGTATCCGTGATGCATGTAACGTGTTCGGAACACGGAATTTCACGGTGAGGAAATCCATGTAAATTACATGTCTATTGGTTAGAACCCGCTCCAAGAGTTTTTGCCGTGAAATCTGTCTCATTTTGGAAACTGGCGTTGAAAGATCTGTGAAATCAGAGAAAATGCTTCTAAGCATCAATATGCCTTGTATTGTGATGAAAGTCCTGTAATCCACATGCAAATAAACCTGTAGTTTATATTTGTCGAATAATTTCTGCATGTAGCGTGTTCAAAACACGTAATTACACAGTGGGGGAATTTATGTTATGTACATATCTATTGGGTAGAACACTCTCCAACAGGTTTTTCCTTTGAAAACTGCCTGATTTTCGAAATTGCTATTAGGAAATATCTGCAAACCAAGTGTAAATAATTCTAGGTTTAAATATGCCTTGTATGGTGGATGAAAGTTCGGTAATCCACATGCTCACACTCATTAAAGAATGTTTGTCGAATTCGTGATCCATGTAACGTGTTTGGAATACGGAATGTCATAGTGAATGAAACAATGTAAGTTACACGTCTATTGGGTAGAACTGGCTTGAAGAGAATTTTTCTGCGAAATGTGCCTCATTTTCAAATCTGCCATTAGGAGAACCCTGTGAAATCTGAGAAAATGCTTCTAAGTGTCAATATGCCTTGAATGGTGAATGAAAGTCCAGTAATCCACATGTTAATAACAGTCTAGTGATTATTTTTCAAACCGTGATTCATGTAGCGCTTATGGAAAACGGAATTTCACGGTAATGAAACGATGTAAATACAATTCTATTGGGTAGAACTAGCTAGAATAGAATTTTTCTGCGAAAATTGCATGATTATCGAATCTGAAGTTGGAAAAAGTTGCAAAATGAGAGTAAATATTTGTAGATGTAAATATGCCTTTATGATGGAAAAAAGATCGGTAATCCATATTTTCACAACATATTAAAGAATCTTTTTCTAATCCATGATGCATGGACCGTGTTCGGAACATGGAATTTCACGGTGATTATAACAATGTAAATTACTTCTCTATTGTGTAGAACTCGCTTCAAGAGTATTTCTCTGCGAAAACTGCTTCATTTTTGAAACTGGCGTTGGGAAAACGCTGCAAAATTTGAGAAAATACTTCTAAGTATCAATATTCAATCTATTGTAATGAAAGTTCTGTAATCCACATGGTAACAAATCTGGAATGAATATTTGTCGAACCTTTAATCATGTAGCATGTTTGGAACACGGAATTTCACGGCCAGGGATCTTATGTAAATTAAATTTCTCTTCGTTAGAAATCACTCTAAGAAATTTTTCCTGAGAAATCTGCCTGATTTTCGAATCTTGCGTTACGAAAACCCTGCAAACTCAGATTAATAGATTCTCGGTGTAAATATGCCTTGTATGGTGGATGAAAGTTCGGTAATCCGCATGCTAAAAACTCTGTGGTGAATATTTGTCAAATCCGAGATACATGAAGTGTGTTTGGAACACAGAATATCACGGTGAGCGAATCTATGTAAAATACATGTCTCTTGGATAGAACTCGCTCCCAGAGATTTTTCTGCGAAACCTGCCTCATTTTCGAAACTGACGTTTGAAAATCTCTGCAAAAGCAGAGAAAATGCTTCATAGTGTCTATATGTCTTGTATTATGATGGAAGTTCGTAAAACCACATGCAAATAAATCTGTGGTGAATATTTGTAGAAAGCGTTATGCATGTAGCGTGATCGTATCATGGAAATTCTGGCGATGGAATCTATGTAAACTACACGTCTATAGGGTAGAACTCACCCCAAAAATTTTTTCTTGAGGAAACGGCCTGATTTTCGAAAATGGCATTAGGTAAATGCTGAAAATTCAGAGTTAATATTTCTAGGTGTATATATGCCATGTATGGTGGATGAAAGTTCTGTAATCTACATGCTCACAACTCTTTTGAGAAAGTTTGTTGAAACCTTGATGCATGTAGCGTGTTCAGAAATTGGAATGTCACTGTGAGGGAAACTAAGTAACTTAAATTTCTATTGGGAAGTACTCGCTCCACGAGGATTTTACTGCGAATCTGACTCATTTTCAAAACTGGCATTAGGAAAATTTTTTGAAATATGAGAAAATGCGTCAAGGTGTCAATATGGTATTATGGTGGATGAAAGTTCGATAATCATTATGCTAACAACTCTGTAGTGAGTATTTTCGAATCCGTGATGCATGTAGCATTTTCAGATCACGGAATTTCACGATGACGGGTTCTATGTAAATTGCATGTCTCTTGGGTAGAACTCACTCCAAGAGCATTTTTCTGTGAAAACTGCATGATTTGAAAAACTGACATTAGGAGAAATCTACTAAATCAGAATAAAACTTTCTATGTATCAATATGCATTGTAAGGTGGATGAAAGTTCGGTAATACAAATGTTCACAACTCATTAAAAATGTTTGTTGAATCCGAAATGCGTGTAACGAGTTCAGAACACGGAATGTCACGGTGAGTGAAACTAGGTAAATTACATATCTTTTGGGTAAAACTCGCTGCAAGAGCATTTTTCTGCCAAATCTGCCTCATTTTCAAAACTGGCGTTAAAACTAAACTGTGAAATCTGAGAAAATTATTCAAAGTGTCAGTAAGCCTTGTATGGTGGATGAAAGTGCTGTAATCCACTTGCTAACAACTCTGTAGTGAATATTTTTCGTATCCGTGATGCATGTAACGTGTTCGGAACACGGAATTTCACGGTGAGGGAATCCATGTAAATTACATGTCTATTGGTTAGAACCCGCTCCAAGAGTTTTTTGCCATGAAATCTGTCTCATTTTGGAAACTGGCCTTGAAAGATCTGTGAAATCAGTGAAAATGATTCTAAGCATCAATATGCCTTGTATTGTGATGAAAGACCTGTAATCCACATGCAAATAAACCTGTAGTTTATATTTGTCGAATAATTTCTGCATGTAGCATGTTCAAAACACGTAATTACACAGTGGGGGAATTTATGTTATGTACATATTTATTGGGTAGAACACTCTCCAACAGGTTTTTCCTTTGAAAACTGCCTGATTTTCGAAACTGCTATTAGGAAATAGCTGCAAACCAAGTGTAAATAATTCTAGGTTTAAATATGCCTTGTATGGTGGATGAAAGTTCGGTAATCCACATGCTCACACTCATTAAAGAATGTTTGTCGAATTCGTGATCCATGTAACGTGTTCGGAATACGGAATGTCATAGTGAATGAAACAATGTAAGTTACACGTCTATTGGGTAGAACTCGCTTAAAGAGAATTTTTCTGCGAAATGTGCCTCATTTTCAAATCTGCCATTAGGAGAACCCTGTGAAATCTGAGAAAATGCTTCTAAGTGTCAATATGCCTTGAATGGTGAATGAAAGTCCAGTAATCCACAGGTTAATAACAGTCTAGTGATTATTTTTCAAACCGTGATTCATGTAGCGCTTATGGAAAACGGAATTTCACGGTAATGAAACGATGTAAAATACATTTCTATTGGGTAGAACAAGCTAGAATAGAATTTTCCTTTCGAAAATTGCATGATTATCGAATCTGAAGTTGGAAAATGTTGCAAAATGAGTGTAAATATTTGTAGCTGTAAATATGCCTTTATGATGGAAAAAAGATCGGTAATCCATATTTTCACAACATATTAAAGAATCTTTTTCTAATCCATGATGCATGGACCGTGTTCGGAACATGGAATTTCACGGTGATTATAACAATGTAAATTACTTCTCTATTGGGTAGAACTCGCTCCAAGTGTATTTCTCTGCGAAAACTGCTTCATTTTTGAAACTGGCGTTGGGAAATCGCTGCAAAATCTGAGAAAATATTTCTAAGTATCAATATTCAATCTATTGTAATGAAAGTTCTGTAATCCACATGGTAACAAATCTGGAATGAATATTTGTCGAACCTTTAATCATGTAGCATGTTCAGGAACACGGAATTTCAAGGCCAGGGATCTTATGTAAATTAAATTTCTCTTCGTTAGAAATCACTCCAAGAGATTTTTCCTGAGAAATCAGCCTGATTTTCGAATCTTGCATTACGAAAACCATGCAAACTCAGATTAATAGATTCTCGGTGTAAATATGCCTTGTATGGTGGATGAAAGTTCGGTAATCCGCATGCTAAAATCTCTGTGGTGAATATTTGTCAAATCCGAGATACATGAAGTGTGTTTGGAACACAGAATATCACGATGAGCGAATCTATGTAAAATACATGTCTCTTGGGTAGAACTCGCTCCCAGAGATTTTTCTGCGAAATCTACCTCATTTTCGAAACTGGGGTTAGAAAATCTCTGCAAAAGCAGAGAAAATGCTTCATAGTGTCAATATGTCTTGTATTGTGATGGAAGTTCGTAAAACCACATGCAAATAAATCTGTGGTGAATATTTGTAGAAAGCGTTATGCATGTAGCGTGATCGTATCATGGAAATTCTGGTGATGGAATCTATGTAAACTACACGTCTATAGGGTAGAACTCGCTCCAAAAATTTTTTCTTGAGGAAACGGCCTGATTTTCAAAACTGAATTTAGGTAAAAGCTGCAAATTCAGAGTTAATGTTTCTAGGTGTAAATATGCCATGTATGGTGGATGAAAGTTCTGTAATCTACATGCTCACAACTCTTTTGAGAAAGTTTGTTGAAACCTTGATGCATGTAGCGTGTTCGGAAATTGGAATGTCACTGTGAGGGAAACTAAGTAAAGTAAATTTCTATTGGGAAGTACTCGCTCCACGAGTATTTTTCTGCGAAAACTACTTCATTTTTGATACTGGCTTTTGCAAAAGGCTGCAAAATCTGAGAAAAATATTTCTAAGTGTCAATATTCATGGTATTGTGATGAAAGTTTGGTAATCCTCATGCTAACAAATCTGGAGTGAATAGTTTTTCAAATCCGTCATGCATGTAGCATGGTTCGGAACACAGAAATTCACGGCCAGGGAATTTATGTAAATTACATTTCTCTTGGATAAAATCGATGCAAGAGATTTTTCCCCAGAAACTGCATGATTTTAGAACCTGGCGTTAGAAAAACCCTGCGAACTCAGATTAATAGATTCTCTGTGTAAATATGCCTGGTATGGTGGATCAAAGTTCTGTAATCCGCATGCTGACAACTCTGTAGTGAATATTTCTCGAATCCGAGATACATGAAGCGTGTTCGGAACACAGAATATCACTGTGAGCGAATCTATGTAAAATAAATCTCTCTTGGTTAGAACACGCTCCAAGAGTTTTTACTATGAAATCAGTCTCATTTTCGAAACTGGCATTTGAAAATCTCTGCAAATCAGAGAAAATGCTTCAAAGTGTCAATATGCCTTGTATTGTGATGGAAGTTCGTAAAATCACATGTAAACAAATCTGAGGTGAATATTTGTAGAAAGCGTTATGCATGTAGCGTGAACGTATCACAGAAATTCCTGGCGATGGAATCTATGTAAATTACACGTCTACTGGTTAGAACTCGCTCCAAAAATTTTTTCCTGAGAAAACGGCCTGATTTTTGAAACTGACATAAGGAAAAAGCTGCAAATTCACATTTAATGTTTCTAGGTGTAAATATGACATGTATGGTGGATGAAAGTTCTGTAATTTACATGTTCACAACTCATTCGAGAAAGTTTGTTGAAACCTTGATGCATGTAGCGTGTTCAGAAATTGGAATGTCACTGTGAGTGAATCTATGTAAATTATATTTCTATTGGGAAGTACTCGCTCCACGAGAATGTTTCTGCGAATCTGCCTCATTTTAAAACTGGCATGAGGAAAGACATTCAAAATATGAGAAAATGCTTCAAAGTGTCAATATGGTTTTATGGAGGATGAAATTTCGTTTATCCTTATGCTAACAAGTCTGAAGTGAATATTTGTCAAATCCGTGATGCATGTAGCTTTTTCGGAACACGGAATTTCACGATGACGGGTTCTATGTAAATTGCATGTCTATTGGGTAGAAACGCTAAAAGAGGATTTTTCTGCAAAAAATGCATGATTTTAAAACTGACATTAGGGGAATTCTACTAAATCAGAATAAAACCTTCTATGTATAAATATGCTTTGTAAGGTGGATGAAAGTTCTGTAATACACATGTACACAACTCATTAAAAATGTTTCTCAAAACCATGATGAATGTAGTGTGTTTGGAACACGGAATGTCACGGTGAGTGAAACTATGTAAATTACATATCTTTTGGGTACAACTCGCTCCAAGAGCATTTTTCTGCCAAATCTGCCTCATTTTCAAAACTGGGGTTAAAGCTAACCTGTGAAATCTGAGAAAATCCTTCAAAGTTTCAGTAAGTCTTGTATGGTGGATGAAAGTGCTGTAATCCACTTGTTAACAACTCTGTAGTGAATATTTGTCGAATCCGAGATGCATGTAGCGTGTTCAGAACACGGAATTTCACGGTGAGCGAATCCATGTAAATTACATGTCTATTGGTTAGAACCAGCTCCAAGAGGTTTTTTGCCGTGAAATCTGCCTCATTTTCGAAACTGGCGTTTGGAAAGCTCTGTGAAATCAGAGAA
>NC_045713.1:466622-481652 GCF_009834535.1 Camelus ferus | reverse complement strand
TTATGATGGAAAAGATCGGTAATCCATTATTCACAACATATTAAAGAATCGTTTTCTACTACGTGATGCATGGACCGTGTTCGGAACATGGAATTTCACGGTGATTAAAACAATGTAAATTACTTCTCTATTGGTAGAACTCGCTCCAAGAGAATTTTTCTGCGAAAACTGCTTCATTTTTGAAACTGGCGTTTGGAAACACTGCAAATCTGAGAAAATATTTCTAAGTATCAATATTCAATCTATTGTATGAAAGTTCTGTAATCCACATGCTAACAAATCTGGAATGAATATTTGTCGAACGATTAATCATGTAGCATATTCGGAACACGGAATTTCACGGCCAGGTATCTTATGTAAATTACATTTCTCTTCGTTAGAAATCACTCCTAGAGAATTTTCCTGAGAAATCTGCCTGATTTTAATAACTGGCATTACAAAAATCCTGCAAATACAGATTAATAGTTTCTCGGTGTAAATATGCTTTGTATGGTGGATGAAAGTTCGGTAATCCGCATGCTAACATCTCTGTAGTGAATATTTGTCGAATCCGAGATACATGAAGTGTGTTTGGAACACAGAATATCACGGTGAGCGAATCTATGTAAAATACATGTCTCTTGGGTAGAACTCGCTCCCAGAGATTTTTCTGCGAAATCTGCCTCATTTTCGAAACTGGCGTTTGAAAATCTCTGCAAAAGCAGAGAAAATGCTTCATAGTGTCAATATGCCTTGTATTGTGATGGAAGTTCGTAAAACCACATGCAAATTAATCTGTGGTGAATATTTGTAGAAAGCGTTATGCATGTAGCGTGATCGTATCACTGGAAAGTACCTGGCCGATGGAATCTATGTAATCTACACGTCTATAGGGTAGAACTCGCTCCAAAAATTTTTTCCTGAGAAAACGGCCTGATTTTCGAAACTGGCATTAGGTAAAAGCTGCAAATTCAGAGTTAATGTTTCTAGGTGTAAATATGCCATGTATGGTGGATGAAAGTTCTGTAATCTACATGCTCACAACTCATTGGAGAAAGTTTGTTGAAACCTTGATGCATGTAGCGTGTTCGGAAATTGGAATGTCACTGTGAGGGAAACTAAGTAAATTAAATTTCTATTGGGAAGTACTCGCTCCACGAGAATTTTCTGCGAATCTGCCTCATTTTCAAAACTGGCATTAGGAAAAACTTTTGAAATATGAGAAAATGCGTCAAGGTGTCAATATGGTATTATGGTGGATGAAAGTTCGATAATCATTATGCTAACAACTCTGTAGTGAATATTTTCGAATCCGTGATGCATGTAGCATTTTCGGAACACGGAATTTCACGATGACGGGTTCTATGTAAATTGCATGTCTCTTGGGTAGAACTCACTCCAAGAGCATTTTTCTGTGAAAACTGCATGATTTTAAAAACTGACATTAGTAGAAATCTACTAAATCAGAATAAAACTTTCTATGTATCAATATGCATTGTAAGGTGGATGAAAGTTCGGTAATACAAATGTTCACAACTCATTAAAAACGTTTGTTGAATCCGAATTGCGTTTAACGTGTTCAGAACACGGAATGTCACGGTGAGTGAAACTAGGTAAATTACATATCTTTTGGGTAAAACTCGCTCCAAGAGCATTTTTCTGCCAAATCTGCCTCATTTTCAACACTGGCGTTAAAACTAACCTGTGAAATCTGAGAAAATTCTTCAAAGTGTCAGTAAGCCTTGTATGATGAATGAAAGTGCTGTAATCCACTTGCTAACAACTCTGTAGTGAATATTTATCGAGTCCGAGATGCATGTAATGTGTTCGGAACACGGAATTTCACGGTGAGGGAATCCATGTAAATTACATGTCTATTGGTTAGAACCCGCTCCAAGAGATTTTTGCCGTGAAATCTGTCTCATTTTCGAAACTGGCATTGAAAGATCTGTGAAATCAGAGAAAATGCTTCTAAGCATCAATATGCCTTGTATTGTGATGAAAGTCCTGTAATCCACATGCAAATAAACCTGTAGTTTATATTTGTCGAATAATTTCTGCATGTAGCGTGTTCAAAACACGTAATTACACAGTGGGGGAATTTATGTTATGTACATATCTATTGGGTAGAACACTCTCCAACAGGTTTTTCCTTTGAAAACTGCCTGATTTTCGAAACTGCTATTAGGAAATAGCTGCAAACCCAGTGTAAATACTTCTAGGTTTAAATATGCCTTGTATGGTGGATGAAAGTTCGGTAATCCACATGCTCACACTCATTAAAGAATGTTTGTCGCATTCGTGATCCATGTAACGTGTTCGGAATACGGAATGTCATAGTGAATGAAACAATTGAAGTTACAAGTCTATTGGGTAGAACTAGCTTGAAGAGTATTTTTCTGCGCAATGTGCCTCATTTTCAAATCTGCCATTAGGAGAACCCTGTGAATTCTGAGAAAATGCTTCTAAGTGTCAATATGCCTTGAATGGTGAATGGAAGTCCAGTAATCCACAGGTTAATAACAGTCTAGTGATTATTTTTCAAACCGTGATTCATGAAGTGCTTATGGAAAACGGAATTTCACGGTAATGAAACGATGTAAATTACAATTCTATTGGGTAGAACTAGCTAGAATAGAATTTTTCTTCGAAAATTGCATGATTATCGAATGTGAAGTTTGGAAAAAGTTGCAAAATGAGAGTAAATATTTGTAGTTATAAATATGCCATTATGATGGAAAAAAGATCGGTAATCCATATTTTCACAACATATTAAAGAATCGTTTTCTACTACGTGATGCATGGACCGTGTTCGGAACATGGAATTTCACGGTGATTAAAACAATGTAAATTACTTCTCTATTGGGTAGAAACTCGCTCCAAGAGAATTTTTCTGCGAAAACTGCTTCATTTTTGAAACTGGCGTTTGGAAAACACTGCAAAATCTGAGAAAATATTTCTAAGTATCAATATTCAATCTATTGTAATGAAAGTTCTGTAATCCACATGCTAACAAATCTGGAATGAATATTTGTCGAACGATTAATCATGTAGCATATTCGGAACACGGAATTTCACGGCCAGGTATCTTATGTAAATTACATTTCTCTTCGTTAGAAATCACTCCTAGAGAATTTTCCTGAGAAATCTGCCTGATTTTATAACTGGCATTACAAAAATCCTGCAAATACAGATTAATAGATTTCTCGGTGTAAATATGCTTTGTATGGTGGATGAAAGTTCGGTAATCCGCATGCTAACATCTCTGTAGTGAATATTTGTCGAATCCGAGATACATGAAGTGTGTTTGGAACACAGAATATCACGGTGAGCGAATCTATGTAAAATACATGTCTCTTGGGTAGAACTCGCTCCCAGAGATTTTTCTGCGAAATCTGCCTCATTTTCGAAACTGGCGTTTGAAAATCTCTGCAAAAGCAGAGAAAATGCTTCATAGTGTCAATATGCCTTGTATTGTGATGGAAGTTCATAAATCCACATGCAAATAAATCTGTGGTGAATATTTGTAGAAAGCGTTATGCATGTAGCGTGATCGTATCACGGAAATTCCCGGCGATGGAATCTATGTAAACTACATGTCTATAGGTTAGAACTCGCTCCAAAAATTTTTTCCTGAGAAAACGGCCTGATTTTCGAAACTGGCATTAGGTAAAACTGCAAATTCAGAGTTAATATTTCTAGGTGTAAATATGCCTTGTATGATGGATGAAACATCGGTAATCCTCATGCTAAAACTCTGTAGTGAATATTTGTCGAATCCGAGATACATGAAGTGTGCTTGGAACACAGAATATCACAGAGAGCAAATCTATATAAAATACATGTCTCTTGGGTAGAACACGCTCCCAGAGATTTTTCTGCGAAATCTGCCTCATTTTAGAAACTGGCGTTTGAAAATCTCTGCAAAAGCAGAGATAATGCTTCATAGTGTCAATATGCCTTGTATTGTGATGCAAGTTCGTAAAACCTCATGCAAATAAATCTGTGGTGAATATTTGTTGAAAGGGTTATGCATGTAGCGTGATCGTATCACGGAAAACCCGGCGATGGACTGGCATTAGGTAAAAGCTGCAAATTCAGAGTTAATGTTTCTAGGTGTAAATATGCCATGTATGGTGGATGAAAGTTCTGTAATCTACATGCTCACAACTCATTGGAGAAAGTTTGTTGAAACCTTGATGCATGTAGCGTGTTCGGAAATTGGAATGTCACTGTGAGGGAAACTAAGTAAATTAAATTTCTATTGGGAAGTACTCGCTCCACGAGAATTTTTCTGCGAATCTGCCTCATTTTCAAACTGGCATTAGGAAAAACTTTTGAAATATGAGAAAATGCGTCAAGGTGTCAATATGGTATTATGGTGGATGAAAGTTCGATAATCATTATGCTAACAACTCTGTAGTGAATATTTTCGAATCCGTGATGCATGTAGCATTTTCGGAACCGGAATTTCACGATGACGGGTTCTATGTAAATTGCATGTCTCTTGGGTAGAACTCACTCCAAGAGCATTTTTCTGTGAAAACTGCATGATTTTAAAAACTGACATTAGTAGAAATCTACTAAATCAGAATAAAACTTTCTATGTATCAATATGCATTGTAAGGTGGATGAAAGTTCGGTAATACAAATGTTCACAACTCATTAAAAACGTTTGTTGAATCCGAATTGCGTGTAACGTGTTCAGAACACGGAATGTCACGGTGAGTGAAACTAGGTAAATTACATATCTTTTGGGTAAAACTCGCTCCAAGAGCATTTTTCTGCCAAATCTGCCTCATTTTCAACACTGGCGTTAAAACTAACCTGTGAAATCTGAGAAAATTCTTCAAAGTGTCAGTAAGCCTTGTATGATGAATGAAAGTGCTGTAATCCACTTGCTAACAACTCTGTAGTGAATATTTGTCGAATCCGAGATGCATGTAATGTGTTCGGAACACGGAATTTCACGGTGAGGGAATCCATGTAAATTACATGTCTATTGGTTAGAACCCGCTCCAAGAGATTTTTGCCGTGAAATCTGTCTCATTTTCGAAACTGGCATTGAAAGATCTGTGAAATCAGAGAAAATGCTTCTAAGCATCAATATGCCTTGTATTGTGATGAAAGTCCTGTAATCCACATGCAAATAAACCTGTAGTTTATATTTGTCGAATAATTTCTGCATGTAGCGTGTTCAAAACACGTAATTACACAGTGGGGGAATTTATGTTATGTACATATCTATTGGGTAGAACACTCTCCAACAGGTTTTTCCTTTGAAAACTGCCTGATTTTCGAAACTGCTATTAGGAAATAGCTGCAAACCCAGTGTAAATACTTCTAGGTTTAAATATGCCTTGTATGGTGGATGAAAGTTCGGTAATCCACATGCTCACACTCATTAAAGAATGTTTGTCGCATTCGTGATCCATGTAACGTGTTCGGAATACGGAATGTCATAGTGAATGAAACAATTGAAGTTACAAGTCTATTGGGTAGAACTAGCTTGAAGAGTATTTTTCTGCGCAATGTGCCTCATTTTCAAATCTGCCATTAGGAGAACCCTGTGAATTCTGAGAAAATGCTTCTAAGTGTCAATATGCCTTGAATGGTGAATGGAAGTCCAGTAATCCACAGGTTAATAACAGTCTAGTGATTATTTTTCAAACCGTGATTCATGAAGTGCTTATGGAAAACGGAATTTCACGGTATTGAAACGATGTAAATTACAATTCTATTGGGTAGAACTAGCTAGAATAGAATTTTTCTGCGAAAATTGCATGATTATCGAATGTGAAGTTTGGAAAAAGTTGCAAAATGAGAGTAAATATTTGTAGTTATAAATATGCCATTATGATGGAAAAAAGATCGGTAATCCATATTTTCACAACATATTAAAGAATCGTTTTCTACTACGTGATGCATGGACCGTGTTCGGAACATGGAATTTCACGGTGATTAAAACAATGTAAATTACTTCTCTATTGGGTAGAACTCGCTCCAAGAGAATTTTTCTGCGAAAACTGCTTCATTTTTGAAACTGGCGTTTGGAAAACACTGCAAAATCTGAGAAAATATTTCTAAGTATCAATATTCAATCTATTGTAATGAAAGTTCTGTAATCCACATGCTAACAAATCTGGAATGAATATTTGTCGAACGATTAATCATGTAGCATATTCGGAACACGGAATTTCACGGCCAGGTATCTTATGTAAATTACATTTCTCTTCGTTAGAAATCACTCCTAAGAGATTTTCCTGAGAAATCTGCCTGATTTTAATAACTGGCATTACGAAAAATCCTGCAAACTACAGATTAATAGATTCTCGGTGTAAATATGCCTTGTATGGTGGATGAAAGTTCGGTAATCCGCATGCTAACATCTCTGTAGTGATATTTGTCGAATCCGAGATACATGAAGTGTGTTTGGAACACAGAATATCACGGTGAGCGAATCTATGTAAAATACATGTCTCTTGGGTAGAACTCGCTCCCAGAGATTTTTCTGCGAAATCTGCCTCATTTTCGAAACTGGCGTTTGAAAATCTCTGCAAAAGCAGAGAAAATGCTTCATAGTGTCAATATGCCTTGTATTGTGATGGAAGTTCGTAAAACCACATGCAAATAAATCTGTGGTGAATATTTGTAGAAAGCGTTATGCATGTAGCGTGATCGTATCACGGAAATTCCCGGCGATGGAATCTATGTAAACTACACGTCTATAGGTTAGAACTCGCTCCAAAATATTTTTCCTGAGAAACGGCCTGATTTTCGAAACTGGCATTAGGTAAAGCTGCAAATTCAGAGTTAATGTTTCTAGGTGTAAATATGCCATGTATGGTGGATGAAAGTTCTGTAACTACATGCTCACAACTCATTGGAGAAAGTTTGTTGAAACCTTGATGCATGTAGCGTGTTCAGAAATTGGAATGTCACTGTGAGGGAAACTAAGTAAATTAAATTTCTATTGGGAAGTACTCGCTCCACGAGAATTTATCTGCGAATCTGCCTCATTTTCAAAACTGGCATTAGGAAAAACTTTGAAATATGAGAAAATGCGTCAAGGTGTCAATATGGTATTATGGTGGATGAAAGTTCGATAATCATTATGCTAACAACTCTGTAGTGAATATTTTCGAATCCGTGATGCATGTAGCATTTTCGGAACACGGAATTTCACGATGACGGGTTCTATGTAAATTGCATGTCTCTTGGGTAGAACTCACTCCAAGAGCATTTTTCTGTGAAAACTGCATGATTTTAAAAACTGACATTAGGAGAAATCTACTAAATCAGAATAAAACTTTCTATGTATCAATATGCATTGTAAGGTGGATGAAAGTTCGGTAATACAAATGTTCACAACTCATTAAAGAACGTTTGTTGAATCCGGAATGCGTGTAACGTGTTCAGAACACGAATGTCACGGTGAGTGAAACTAGGTAAATTACATATCTTTTGGGTAAAACTCGCTCCAAGAGCATTTTTCCTGCCAAATCTGCCTCATTTTCAACACTGGCGTTAAAAACTAACCTGTGAAATCTGAGAAAATTCTTCAAAGTGTCAGTAAGCCTTGTATGATGATGAAAGTGCTGTAATCCACTTGCTAACAACTCTGTAGTGAATATTTGTCGAATCCGAGATGCATGTAATGTGTTCGGAACACGGAATTTCACGGTGAGGGAATCCATGTAAATTACATGTCTATTGGTTAGAACCCGCTCCAAGAGATTTTGCCGTGAAATCTGTCTCATTTTCGAAACTGGCATTGAAAGATCTGTGAAATCAGAGAAAATGCTTCTAAGCATCAATATGCCTTGTATTGTGATGAAAGTCCTGTAATCCACATGCAAATAACCTGTAGTTATATTTGTCGAATAATTTCTGCATGTAGCGTGTTCAAAACACGTAATTACACAGTGGGGGAATTTATGTTATGTACATATCTATTGGGTAGAACACTCTCCAACAGGTTTTTCCTTTGAAAACTGCCTGATTTTCGAAACTGCTATTAGGAAATAGGTGCGAACTCAGTGTAAATAACTCTAGGTTTAAATATGCCTTGTATGGTGGATGAAAGTTCTGTAATACACATGTACACAACTCATTAAAAATGTTTCTCATAACCATGATGAATGTAGTGTATTTGGAACACGGAATGTCAAGTTGAGGGAAACTATGTAAATTACATATCTATAAGTTAGAACCCATTCCAGGAGCATTTTACTGAAAAATCAGCCTCAGTTTTGAAACTGGTGTTATGAAAATGCTGCAAAATCTTAGTAAATGCTTTAAGGTGAAAATATATCTTCAATGGTTTATTAAAGATGTATAATCCGCATGCTAACAACTCAGAAGTGAATATTTGTATAATCCGTTGTGCATGTACCTTTTTCAGAACACGGAATGTTACGGGGACAGAGTCTACAAAATGAGATTTATATTGGATAGATCATGCACCAAGAGAATTTTGCTGCGAATACTCCATGATTTTCATAACTGACGTTAGGAAAAATCTGTGAAATATAAGTAAATGTTTCTAGGTGTAAATATGCCTTGTATTGTGGTTGAAAAATCTGTAATCCATATGCTCACGGTCATTAAATCATGTTTGTTGAAGCCGTGATGAATGTAACGTTGGAACACGGAATGTATCGGTGAGTGAAACTATGAAAATAACAACTCTACTGGATAGGACTTGCTTGAATTGAATTTTTCTGTGAAATTTTCATGATTTTCGAAACTGGATGTTAGGAAAAACCTGCGAAATCAGAATAAATACTTCTAGGTTTAAATATGCCTTTATGGTGGATGAAATTTCGGTAAACCACATGATCACACTCATTAAAGGATGTTTGTCGAATTCGTGATCCATGTAACGTGTTCGGAATACGGAATGTCATAGTGAATGAAACAATGTAAGTTACAAGTCTATTGGGTAGAACTCGCTTGAAGAGAATTTTTCTGCGAAATGTTCCTCATTTTCAAATCTGCCATTAGGAGAACCCTGTGAAATCTAAGAAAATGCTTCTAAGTGTCAATATGCCTTGAATGGTGAATGAAAGTCCAGTAATCCACAGGTTAATAACAGTCTAGTGATTATTTTTCAAACCGTGATTCATGAAGTGCTTATGGAAAACGGAATTTCACGGTATTGAAACGATGTAAATTACAATTCTATTGGGTAGAACTAGCTAGAATAGAATTTTTTTCGAAAATTGCATGATTATCGAATGTGAAGTTTGGAAAAAGTTGCAAAATGAGAGTAAATATTTGTAGTTATAAATATGCCATTATGATGGAAAAAAGATCGGTAATCCATATTTTCACAACATATTAAAGAATCGTTTTCTAATACGTGATGCATGGACCGTGTTCGGAACATGGAATTTCACGGTGATTAAAACAATATAAATTACTTCTCTATTGGGTAGAACTCGCTCCAAGAGAATTTTTCTGCGAAAACTGCTTCATTTTTGAAACTGGCGTTTGGAAAACACTGCAAAATCTGAGAAAATATTTCTAAGTATCAATATTCAATCTATTGTAATGAAAGTTCTGTAATCCACATGCTAACAAATCTGGAATGAATATTTGTCGAACGATTAATCATGTAGCATATTCGGAACACGGAATTTCACGGCCAGGTATCTTATGTAAATTACATTTCTCTTCGTTAGAAATCACTCCAAGAGATTTTTCCTGAGAAATCTGCCTGATTTTAGTAACTGGCATTACAAAAATCCTGCGAATACAGATTAATAGATTCTCGGTGTAAATATGCTTTGTATGGTGGATGAAAGTTCGGTAATCCGCATGCTAACAACTCTGTAGTGAATATTTGTCGAATCCGAGATACATGAAGTGTGTTTGGAACACAGAATATCACGGTGAGCGAATCTATGTAAAATACATGTCTCTTGGGTAGAACTCGCTCCCAGAGATTTTCTGCGAAATCTGCCTCATTTTCGAAACTGGCGTTTGAAAATCTCTGCAAAAGCAGAGAAAATGCTTCATAGTGTCAATATGCCTTGTATTGTGATGGAAGTTCGTAAAACCACATGCAAATAAATCTGTGGTGAATATTTGTTGAAAGCGTTATGCATGTAGCGTGATATTATCATGGAAATTCTGGCGATGGAATCTATGTAAACTACATGTCTATAGGTTAGAACTCGCTCCAAAAATTTTTCCTGAGAAAACGGCCTGATTTTCGAAACTGGCATTAGGAAAAAGCTGCAAATTCAGAGTTAATATTTTAGGTGTAAATATGCCTTGTATGATGGATGAAACTTCGGTAATCCGCATGCTAACAACTCTGTAGTGAATATTTGTCGAATCCGAGATACATGAAGTGTGCTTGGAACACAGAATATCACAGAGAGCAAATCTATTAAAATAATTCTCTTGGTTAGAACACGCTCCCAGAGCGAAATCTGCCTCATTTTCGAAACTAGCGTTGAAAATCTGCAAAAGCAGAGAAAATGCTTCATAGTGTCAATATCCTTGTATTGTGATGGAAGTTCGTAAACCACATGCAAATAAATCTGTGGTGAATATTTGTTAGAAAGCGTTATGCATGTAGCGTGATCGTATCACGGAAAGTACCTGCGATGGAATCTATGTAAACTACACGTCTATAGGGTAGAACTCGCTCCAAAAATTTTTTCCTGAGAAACGGCCTGATTTTCGAAACTGGCATTAGGTAAAAGCTGCAAATTCAGAGTTAATATTTCTAGGTGTAAATATGCCATGTATGGTGGATGAAAGTTCTGTAATCTACATGCTCACAACTCATTAGAGAATGTTTGTTGAAACCTTGATGCATGTAGCGTGTTCGGAAATTGGAATGTCACTGTGAGGGAAACTAAGTAAATTAAATTTCTATTGGGAAGTACTCGCTCCACGAGAATTTTTCTGCGAATCTGCCTCATTTTCAAAACTGGCATTAGGAAAAACTTTTGAAATATGAGAAAATGCGTCAAGGTGTCAATATGGTATTATGGTGGATGAAAGTTCGATAATCATTATGCTAACAACTCTGTAGTGAATATTTTCGAATCCGTGATGCATGTAGCATTTTCGGAACACGGAATTTCACGATGACGGGTTCTATGTAAATTGCATGTCTCTTGGGTAGAACTCACTCCAAGAGCATTTTTCTGTGAAAACTGCATGATTTTAAAAACTGACATTAGTAGAAATCTACTAAATCAGAATAAAACTTTCTATGTATCAATATGCATTGTAAGGTGGATGAAAGTTCGGTAATACAAATGTTCACAACTCATTAAAAACGTTTGTTGAATCCGAATTGCGTGTAACGTGTTCAGAACACGGAATGTCACGGTGAGTGAAACTAGGTAAATTACATATCTTTTGGGTAAAACTCGCTCCAAGAGCATTTTTCTGCCAAATCTGCCTCATTTTCAACACTGGCGTTAAAACTAACCTGTGAAATCTGAGAAAATTCTTCAAAGTGTCAGTAAGCCTTGTATGATGAATGAAAGTGCTGTAATCCACTTGCTAACAACTCTGTAGTGAATATTTGTCGAATCCGAGATGCATGTAATGTGTTCGGAACACGGAATTTCACGGTGAGGGAATCCATGTAAATTACATGTCTATTGGTTAGAACCCGCTCCAAGAGATTTTTTGCCGTGAAATCTGTCTCATTTCGGAAACTGGCATTGAAAGATCTGTGAAATCAGAGAAAATGCTTCTAAGCATCAATATGCCTTGTATTGTGATGAAAGTCCTGTAATCCACATGCAAATAAACCTGTAGTTTATATTTGTCGAATAATTTCTGCATGTAGCGTGTTCAAAACACGTAATTACACAGTGGGGGAATTTATGTTATGTACATATCTATTGGGTAGAACACTCTCCAACAGGTTTTTCCTTTGAAAACTGCCTGATTTTCGAAACTGCTATTAGGAAATAGCTGCAAACCCAGTGTAAATACTTCTAGGTTTAAATATGCCTTGTATGGTGGATGAAAGTTCGGTAATCCACATGCTCACACTCATTAAAGAATGTTTGTCGAATTCGTGATCCATGTAACGTGTTCGGAATACGGAATGTCATAGTGAATGAAACAATTGAAGTTACAAGTCTATTGGGTAGAACTAGCTTGAAGAGTAATTTTTCTGCGCAATGTGCCTCATTTTCAAATCTGCCATTAGGAGAACCCTGTGAATTCTGAGAAAATGCTTCTAAGTGTCAATATGCCTTGAATGGTGAATGGAAGTCCAGTAATCCACAGGTTAATAACAGTCTAGTGATTATTTTTCAAACCGTGATTCATGAAGTGCTTATGGAAAACGGAATTTCACGGTAATGAAACGATGTAAATTACAATTCTATTGGGTAGAACTAGCTAGAATAGAATTTTTCTTCGAAAATTGCATGATTATCGAATGTGAAGTTTGGAAAAAGTTGCAAAATGAGAGTAAATATTTGTAGTTATAAATATGCCATTATGATGGAAAAAAGATCGGTAATCCATATTTTCACAACATATTAAAGAATCGTTTTCTACTACGTGATGCATGGACCGTGTTCGGAACATGGAATTTCACGGTGATTAAAACAATGTAAATTACTTCTCTATTGGGTAGAACTCGCTCCAAGAGAATTTTTCTGCGAAAACTGCTTCATTTTTGAAACTGGCGTTTGGAAAACACTGCAAAATCTGAGAAAATATTTCTAAGTATCAATATTCAATCTATTGTAATGAAAGTTCTGTAATCCACATGCTAACAAATCTGGAATGAATATTTGTCGAACGATTAATCATGTAGCATATTCGGAACACGGAATTTCACGGCCAGGTATCTTATGTAAATTACATTTCTCTTCGTTAGAAATCACTCCTAGAGAATTTTCCTGAGAAATCTGCCTGATTTTAATAACTGGCATTACAAAAATCCTGCAAATACAGATTAATAGATTCTCGGTGTAAATATGCTTTGTATGGTGGATGAAAGTTCGGTAATCCGCATGCTAACATCTCTGTAGTGAATATTTGTCGAATCCGAGATACATGAAGTGTGTTTGGAACACAGAATATCACGGTGAGCGAATCTATGTAAAATACATGTCTCTTGGGTAGAACTCGCTCCCAGAGATTTTTCTGCGAAATCTGCCTCATTTTCGAAACTGGCGTTTGAAAATCTCTGCAAAAGCAGAGAAAATGCTTCATAGTGTCAATATGCCTTGTATTGTGATGGAAGTTCGTAAAACCACATGCAAATTAATCTGTGGTGAATATTTGTAGAAAGCGTTATGCATGTATCGTGATCGTATCATGGAAAGTCTGCCGATGGAATCTATGTAATCTACACGTCTATAGGTTAAAACTCGCTCCAAAAATTTTTTCCTGAGAAAACGGCCTGATTTTCGAAACTGGCATTAGGTAAAAGCTGCAAATTCAGAGTTAATGTTTCTAGGTGTAAATATGCCATGTATGGTGGATGAAAGTTCTGTAATCTACATGCTCACAACTCATTGGAGAAAGTTTGTTGAAACCTTGATGCATGTAGCGTGTTCGGAAATTGGAATGTCACTGTGAGGGAAACTAAGTAAATTAAATTTCTATTGGGAAGTACTCGCTCCACGAGAATTTTTCTGCGAATCTGCCTCATTTTCAAAACTGGCATTAGGAAAAACTTTTGAAATATGAGAAAATGCGTCAAGGTGTCAATATGGTATTATGGTGGATGAAAGTTCGATAATCATTATGCTAACAACTCTGTAGTGAATATTTTCGAATCCGTGATGCATGTAGCATTTTCGGAACACGGAATTTCACGATGACGGGTTCTATGTAAATTGCATGTCTCTTGGGTAGAACTCACTCCAAGAGCATTTTTCTGTGAAAACTGCATGATTTTAAAACTGACATTAGTAGAAATCTACTAAATCAGAATAAAACTTTCTATGTATCAATATGCATTGTAAGGTGGATGAAAGTTCGGTAATACAAATGTTCACAACTCATTAAAAACGTTTGTTGAATCCGAATTGCGTTAACGTGTTCAGAACACGGATGTCACACGGTGAGTGAAACTAGGTGAATTACATATCTTTTGGGTAGAACTCGCTCCAAGAGCAAGTTGTCCTGCCAAATCGCCTCATTTTCAACACTGGCGTTAAACTAAACCTGTGAAATCTGAGAAAATTCTTCAAAGTGTCAGTAAGCCATGTATGGTGGATGAAAGTGCTGTAATCCACTTGCTAACAACCCTGTAGTGAATATTTGTCGAATCCATGATGCATGTAGCGTGTTCGGAACATGGAATTTCACGGTGAGCGAATCCATCTAAATTACATGTCTATTGTTTTGAACCCGCTCCAAGAGTATTTTGCGGTGAATCTGCCTCAGTTTCAAAACTGGCGTTTGGAAAGTTCTGTGAAATCACAGAAAATGCTTCTAAGCATCCATATGCCTTGTATTGTGATGAAAGTCCTGTAATCCACATGCAAACAACTCTACAGTGAATTTTGTCGAATCCTATCTGCATGTAGCATGTTCGAAACACGGAATTTCACAGCAGGAGAATCTATGTAATTACATATCTTTTGGGTAGAACACGCTCCAACAGTTTTTTCCTTTGAAAACTGCCTGATTTTCGAAACTGCTATTAGGAAATAGGTGCGAACTCAGTGTAAATAATTCTAGGTTTAAATATGCCTTGTATGGTGGATGAAAGTTCTGTAATACACATGTACACAACTCATTAAAAATATTTCTCATAACCATGATGAATGTAGTGTGTTTGGAACACGGAATGTCACGTTGAGGGAAACTATGTAAACTACATATCTATAGGTTAGACCAACTCCAGGAGCTTTTTACTGAAAAATCAGCATCAGCTTTGAAACTGGTGTTATGAAAAGGCTGCAAAATCTTAGTAAATGCTTTAAATTGAAAATATATCTTCAATGGTTTATTAAAGATGTATAATCCGCGTGCTAACAACTCAGAAGTGAATATTTGTTGAATCCGTGGTGCATGTACCATTTTCGGAACACGGAATGT
>NC_045713.1:383193-466522 GCF_009834535.1 Camelus ferus | reverse complement strand
GTTCTATTCTGCTTTCCACTATAGAATTGTAATTTTCATTGTTTCATTACGCTGAAATTCCGTTTTCCAAAAGCGCTCCATGTATCACGGTTTGAAAAATATTTACTACACTGTTATTAACATGTGGATTATCGGACTTTCATTCACCATTCAAGGCATATTGACACTTAGAAGCATTTTCTCAGATTTCACAGGGTTCTCCTAATGGCAGTTTTGAAAATGAGGCACGTTTCGCAGAAAAATTCTCTTCAAGCGAGTTCTACCCAATAGACATATAATTTACATTGTTTCCTTCAATATGACATTCCGTATTCCGAACACGTTACATGCATCACGAATTCGACAAACATTCTTTAATGAGTGGGAGCATGTGGATTACCGAACTTTCATCCACCATACAAGGCATATTTACACCTAGAAGAAGTTATTCTCATTTCGCAGGTTTTTCCTAACATCCTGTTTCGAAAATGATGAAATTTTCGCAGAAAAATTCAACTCAAGCGAGTTCTATCCAGTAGAATTGTTATTTTCCGTGTTTCACTCAACGAGACTATCCGTGTTCCGAAAAAGTTACATTCATCACGGCTTCGACAAACTTTATTGAATGACCGTGAGCATGTGGATTACCGATGTTTCAACCACAATACAAGGCATATTTACACCTAGAAATATTTACTTAGTTTTCGCAGATTTTCCTAACGTCAGTTACGAAAATCAGGCAGTTTTCGCAGAAAAATTCTCTTGCTGCATGTTCGATCCAATAGACATCCCATTTTCATAGATACCATCACCGTAATATTCCATGTTCCAAAAGAGATACATGCACCATGGATTCAACAAATATTCACAGCTGAGTTGTTAGAATTTGAATTACACCTCTTTAATAAACCATTGAAGACATATTGTCACCTTAAAGCATTTGCTCAGATTTTGCAGCGTTTTCATAACACCAGTTTCGAAACAGAGGTAGATTATACAGTAAAATGCTCCTGGAGCGGGTTCTCACCAATAGATATGTAATTTACATAGTTTCCTTCAATGTGACATTCCGTGTTCCGAACACACTACATACATCACGGATTTGAGAAACATTTTTACTCAGTTGTGTACATGTGTATTACAGAACTTTCATCCACCTTGCAAGGCATATTTACACCTAGAAACATTAAGTCTGAGTTTGCAGCTTTTTCCTAATAACAGTTTCAAAAATCAGGCAGTTTCCTTAGGGAAAAACTATTGGAGCTTGTTCTACCCAAAAGATATGTAAATTACATAGATTCTCCAGCTGTGAACTTCCATGTTTCGAACATGCTACATGCAGATAGGATTCGACAAAAATACACTACAAGGTTGTTTGCATGTATATTACAGGTCTTTCATCACAATACAAGGGATATTGATGCTTAGAAGCATTTTCTCTGGTTTCACAGAGCTTTCCAAAAGCCAGTTTCGAAACTGAGGCAGATTTCACGTCAAAAACTCTTGGAGCGGGTTCAAAACAATACACATGTAATTTACATGGATTCGCTCACCGTGAAATTCTGTGTCCAGATCAAGTTACATGCATCTCGGGTTCGAGAAATATTCACTACCGTGTTGTTAGCAAGTGGATTACAGCACTTTCATCCACCATACATGGCTTAGTGTCACTTTGAAGAATTTTCTCAGATTTCACAGGTTAGTTTTAATGCCAGGTTTGAAAATGAGGCAGATTTGGCAGGAAAATGCTCTTGGAGCGAGTTCTAAACAAAAGATATGTAATTTACCTAGTTTCACTCACCGTGACTTTCCGTGTTCTGAACACTTTACATGCATCACGGATTTGACAAAAATTCTTTAATGAGTTGTGAACATGTGTATTACCGAACTTTCATCCACCTTAAAATGCATATTTATACATAGAAATTTTTTTCTGATTTAGTAGATTTCTCCTAATTTCAGTTTTTAAATCATGCAGTTTTCGCAGAAAAATCCTCTTGGATCGAGTTCTAACCTATAGACATGCAATTTACATAGAATCAGTCATCGTGAAGTTCCGTGTTCCGATAAAGATACATGCATCACGGATTCGACATATATTCAATACAGAGTTGTTAGCATAAGGATTACCGCACTTTCATCCACCAAAAAAGCCATATTGACACTTTGAAGCATTTTCTCATTCTTCGAAAGTTTTTCGTAATGCCAGTTTTGAAAATGAGGCCGGTTTCTCATGAAAAATCTGTTGGAGTGATTTCTAACCAAGAGAAATGCAATTTACATAAACTCCCTGGCCATGAAATTCCGTGTTCCCAACATGCTACAGGCATAATGGTTTCGACAAATATTCACTACAGGTTTGTTAGCATGTGGATTACCGAACTTTCATCACAATAGATTGAATATTGATACGTAGAAGTATTTTCTCAGATTTTGCAACGTTTTCCAAACGCCAGTTTCAAAAATGAAGCAGTTATCGCAGAAAAATTCTCTTGGAGCGAGTTCAACCCAATAGAGAAGTAATTTACATTGCTTCAATCACTGTGAAATTCCACGATCCGAACGCGGTATATTCATCACGGATTAGAAAAAGATTCTTTAATATGTTGTGAAAATATGGATTACCGAACTTTCTTCCAACATAAAGGCATATTTACACCCAGAAATATTTACTCTCATTTTGAAGCTTTCTCCAAATTTCAGATTCGATAATCATGCAATTTTCGCAGAAAAATTCTATTCTAGCTGGTTCTACACTATAGAATTGTAATTTTCATTGTTTCATTACGCTGAAATTCCGTTTTCCAAAAGCGCTCCATGTATCACGGTTTGAAAAATATTTACTACACTGTTATTAACATGTGGATTATCGGACTTTCATTCACCATTCAAGGCATATTGACACTTAGAAGCATTTTCTCAGATTTCACAGGGTTCTCCTAATGGCAGTTTTGAAAATGAGGCACGTTTCGCAGAAAAATTCTCTTCAAGCGAGTTCTACCCAATAGACATATAATTTACATTGTTTCCTTCAATATGACATTCCGTATTCCGAACACGTTACATGCATCACGAATTCGACAAACATTCTTTAATGAGTGGGAGCATGTGGATTACCGAACTTTCATCCACCATACAAGGCATATTTACACCTAGAAGAAGTTATTCTCATTTCGCAGGTTTTTCCTAACATCCTGTTTCGAAAATGATGAAATTTTCGCAGAAAAATTCAACTCAAGCGAGTTCTATCCAGTAGAATTGTTATTTTCCGTGTTTCACTCAACGAGACTATCCGTGTTCCGAAAAAGTTACATTCATCACGGCTTCGACAAACTTTATTGAATGACCGTGAGCATGTGGATTACCGATGTTTCAACCACAATACAAGGCATATTTACACCTAGAAATATTTACTTAGTTTTCGCAGATTTTCCTAACGTCAGTTACGAAAATCAGGCAGTTTTCGCAGAAAATTTTCTTGCTGCATGTTCGATCCAATAGACATCCCATTTTGATAGATACCGTCACCGTAACATTCCGTGTTCCAAAAAAGTTACATGCAGCATGGATTCAACAAATCTTACAGCTGAGTTGTTAAAATTTGAATTATACGTCTTTAATAAACCATTGAAGACATATTGTCACCTTAAAGCATTTGCTCAGATTTTGCAGCGTTTTCATAACTGCAGTTTCGAAACAGAGGTAGATTTTACAGTAAAATTCTCCTGGAGCGGGTTCTCACCAATAGATATGTAATTTACATAGTCTCCTTCAATGTGACATTCCATGTTCCGAACACACTACATAGATCAAGGATTTGAGAAACATTTTTAATGAGTTGTGTACATATGTATTACAGAACTTTCATCCACCATACAAGGCATATTTAAATCTAGAAACCTTAACTCTAAGTTTGAAGCATTTTCCTAAGAGCAGTTTCAAAAATCAGACAGTTTTCAAAGGAAAAACCTGTTGGAGAGTGTTCTAACCAATAGATATGTACATAACATAAATTCCCCCACTGTGAAATTCCGTGTTTCGAACACGCTACATGCAGATAGGATTCGACAAAAATTCACTATAGAGTTGTTTGTATGTGGATTACAGGACTTTCAACACATTACAAGGCATATGGATGCTTAGAAGCATTTTCTGTGATTTCAAAGAGCTTTCCAAACGCCAGTTTCGGAACTGAGACAGATACAATAGACATGTAATTTAGATGGATTCGCTCACTGTGAAATTCCATGTTCCGAACACGCTACATGCATCTCGGATTCGACAAATATTCACTACAGGGTTGTTAGCAAATGGATTACAGCACTTTCATTCACCATACATGGCTTACTGACACTTTGAAGAATTGTCTCAGATTTCACAGGTTAGTTTTAATGCCAGGTTTGAAAATGAGGCAGATTTGGCAGGAAAATGCTCTTGGAGCGAGATCTATCCAAAAGATATGTAATTTAACTAGTTTCACTCACCGAGACATTCTGTGATCTGAACACGTTACATGCATCAAGGATTCGACAAACATTCTTTAATGAGTTGTGAACATGTGTATTACCAAACTTTAATCCACCTTACAATGCATATTTATAAATAGAAAGTTTTATTCTGATTTAGTAGATTTCTCCTAATGTCAGTTTCTAAAACCATGCAGTTTTCACAGAAAAATGCTCTTGGAGCGAGTACTACCCAAGAGACATGCAATTTACATAGAACCCGTCATTGAGAAATTCCGTTTTCCGAAAATGCTACATGCATCACGGAGTCGAAAATATTCACTACAGAGTTGTTAGCATAATGATTATCGAACTTTCATCCACCATAAAAGCCATATTGACACCTTGAAGCATTTACTCATATTTTGAAAGTTTTTCTTAATGCCAGTTTTGAAAATGAGTAAGATTCGCAGAAAAATTCTCGTGGAGCGAGTACTTCCCAATAGAAATGTAATTTACATAGTTTCCCTCACAGTGACATTCCAATTTCTGAACAAGCTACATGCATCAAGGTTTCAACAAACTTTCTCCAATGAGTTGTGAGCATGTAGATTACAGAACTTTCATCCACCATACATGT
This sequence comes from Camelus ferus, assembly GCF_009834535.1. Classification (NCBI taxonomy): domain Eukaryota; kingdom Metazoa; phylum Chordata; class Mammalia; order Artiodactyla; family Camelidae; genus Camelus; species Camelus ferus. Next base: position 461,458 of record NC_045713.1, on the reverse strand, counting down.
CATATTTACACCTAGAAACATTAACTCTGAATTTGCAGCTTTTACCTAATGCCAGTTTCAAAAATCAGGCCTTTATCTCAGGAAAATATTTTGGAGTGACTTCTACCCTATAGACGTGTAGTTTACATAGATTCCATCGCCGGGATTTTCCGTGATACGATCACGCTACATGCATAACACTTTCTACAAATATTCACCACAGATTTATTTGCATGTGGTTTTACGAACTTCCATCACAGTACAAGGCATTTTGACACTATGAAGCATTATCTCTGCTTTTGCAGAGATTTTCAAACGCCAGTTTCTACAATGAGGCAGATTTCGCAGAAAAACCTCTGGGAGCGAGTTCTACCCAAGAGACATGTATTTTACATAGATTCGCACACCGTGATATTCTGTGTTCCAAACACACTTCATGTATCTTGGATTCGACAAATATTCACTACAGAGTTGTTAGCATGCAGATTACCGAACTTTCATTCACCATACAAGGCATATTTACACTGAGAATCTATTAATATGTGTTCGCAGTGTTTTCGTAACACAAGATTCGAAAGTCAGGCAGATTTCTCAGGAAAAATCTCTTGGAGTGATTTCTAACGAAGAGAAATGTAATTTACATAAATTCCCTGGCCGTGAAATTCCGTGTTCCGAACATCCTACATGATTAATGGTTCGACAAATATTCCCTCCAGATATTTTAGCATGTGATTTACCACAATTTCATCACAATACATTGAATATTGATACTTAGAAGTATTTTCTCAAATTTTGCAGGGTTTTCCAAACGCCAGTTTCATAAATGAAGCAGTTTTCGCACAAAAACTCTCTTCCAGCGATTTCTACCCAATAGAGAAGTAATTTACATTGTTTTAATCACCGTGAAATTCCATGTTCCGAACACGGTCCATGCATCACGGATTAGAAAACGATTCTTTAATATGTTATGAAAATATGGATTACCGATCTTTTTTCCATCATAAGGGCATATTTACAACTACAAATATTTACTCTCATTTTGCAACTTTTTCCAAACTTCAGATTCGATAATCATGCAATTTTCGCAGAATAATTCTATTCTAGCTAGTTCTACCCAATAGAATTGTAATTTACATCGTTTCATTACCGTGAAATACCATTTTCCAAAAGCGCTACATGAATCACGGTTTGAAAAATAATCACTAGAGTGCTAATAACATGTGGATTACTGGACTTTCATTCACCATTCAAGGCATATTGACACTTAGAAGCATTTTCTCAGATTTCACAGGGTTCTCCTCTTGGCAGATTTGGAAATGAGGCACATTTCGCAGAAAAATTGTCTTCAAGCGAGTTCTACCCAATAGACTTGTAACTTACATTGTTTCATTAACTATGACATTCCGTATTCCGAACACATTACATGGATCACGAATTCGACAAACATCCTTTAATGAGTGTGAGCATGTGGATTACCGAACTTTCATCCACCATACAAGGTATATTTAAACCTAGAAGTGTTTATTCTGATTTCACAGGTTTTTCCTAACATCAAGTTTCGAAAATCATGAAATTTTCACAGAAAAATTTAATTCAAGCGAGTCCTATCCAGTAGAGTTATTATTTTCATAGTTTCACTCACCGATACATTCCGTGTTCCAACGTTACATTCATCACGGCTTCGACAAACATGATTTAATGACCGTGAGCATGTGGATTACAGATTTTTCAACCACAATACAAGGCATATTTACACCTAGAAACATTTACTTAGATTTCACAGCTTTTTCCTAACGTCAGTTTTGAAAATCATGGAGTATTCGCAGCAAAATTCTCTTGGTGCATGATCTATCCAATATAAATCTCATTTTGTAGACACCGTCCCCGTAACATTCCGTGTTCGGAAAATGGTACATGCACCACGGATGCAACAAATATTCACTTCTGAGATGTTAGCATGCGGATTATACATCTTTAATAAACCATTGAATATATATTTTCACCTTAAAGCATTTACTAAGATTTTGCAGCATTTTCATAACACCAGTTTCAAAGCTGAGGCTGATTTTTCAGTAAAATGCTCCTGCATTCGGTTCTAACCTATAGATATGTAATTTACATAGTTTCCCTCAAAGTGACATTCCGTGTTCCAAACACACTAAATTCATCATGGTTATGAGAAACATTTTTACTGAGTTGTGTACATGTGTATTACAGAACTTTCATCAACCATACAAGGCATATTTAAACCTAGAATTATTTATATTGAGTTCGCTCCTATTTCCTAATTGCAGTTTCGAAAATCAGGCAGTTTTCAAAGGAAAAAACTGTAGGAGCGTTTTCTAACAAATAGATATGTACATAATATAAATTCCCCCACTGTGAAATTCCGTGTTTCGAACACGCTACATGCAGATAGGATTCGACAAAAATTCACTATAGAGTTGTTTGCATGTGGATTACAGGACTTTCATCACAATACAAGGCATATGGATGCTTAGAAGCATTTTCTGTGATTTCACAGAGCTTTCCAAACGCCAGTTTCGAAACTGAGGCAGATTTCACGGCAAAATCCTCTTGGAGCGGGTTCAAAACAATAGACATGTAATTTAGATGGATTCGCTCACCGTGAAATTCCATGTTCCGAACACGCTACATGCATCTCGGATTCGACAAAAATTCACTACAGGGTTGTTAGCAAGTGGATTACAACACTTTCAACCACCATACATGGCTTACTGACACTTTGAAGAATTTTCTCAGATTTCACAGGTTAGTTTTAATGCCAGGTTTGAAAATGAGGCAGATTTGGCAAGAAAATGCTCTTGGAGCGAGTTCTAACCAAAAGATTTGTAATTTACCTATTTTCACTCACCGTGACATTCCGTGTTCTGAACACGTTACATGCATCACGGATTCGACAAACATTCTTTAATGAGTTGTGAACATGTGTATTACCAAACTTTAATCCACCTTACAATGCATATTTATAAATAGAAAGTTTTATTCTGATTTAGTAGATTCCCCCTAATGTCAGTTTCTAAAACCATGCAGTTTTCACAGAAAAATGCTCTTGGAGCGAGTACTACCCAAGAGACATGCAATTTACTTAGAACTCGTCATCGTGAAATTCCATTTTCTGAAAATGCTACATGCATCACGGAGTCGAAAATATTCACTACAGAGTTGTTAGCATAATGATTATCGAACTTTCATCCACCAAAAAAGCCATATTGACACCTTGAAGCATTTACTCATATTTTGAAAGTATTTCTTAATACCAGTTTTGAAAATGAGGAAGTTATGCAGAAAAATTCTCGTGGAGCGAGTACTTCCCAATAGAAATGTAATTTACATAGTTTCCCTTTCAGTGATATTCCAATTTTTGAACACGCTACATGCATCAAGGTTTCAACAAACTTTCTCCAATGACTTGTGAGCATGTAGATTACAGAACTTTCATCCACCATACATGTCATATTTACACCTAGAAACATTAACTCTGAATTTGCAGCTTTTACCTAATGCCAGTTTCAAAAATCAGGCCATTATCTCAGGAAAATATTTTGGAATGAGTTCTACCCTATAGACGTGTAGTTTACATAGATTCCATCGCCGGGGTTTTCCGTGATACGATCACGCTACATGCATAACACTTTCTACAAATATTCACCACAGATTTATTTGCATGTTGCTTTACGAACTTCCATCACAGTACAAGGCATATTGACACTATGAAGCATTATCTCTTCTTTTGCAGAGATTTTCAAACGCCAGTTTCTACAATGAGGCAGATTTCGCAGAAAAATCTCTGGGAGCGAGTTCTACCCAAGAGATATGTATTTTATATAGATTCGCAAACCGTGATATTCTGTGTTCCAAACACACTTCATGTATCTTGGATTCGACAAATATTCACTACAGAGTTGTTAGCATGCAGATTACAAAATGTTCATCCACCATACAAGGCATATTTAAATGAGAATCTATTAATCTGAGTTTGCAGGGTTTTCGTAACGCAAGATTCGAAAATCAGGCAGATTTCTCAGGAAAAATCTCTTGGAGTGATTTCTAACGAAGAGAAATGTAATTTACATAAATTCCCTGGCCGTGAAATTCCGTGTTCCGAACATCCTACATGATTAATGGTTCGACAAATATTCCCTCCAGATATTTTAGCATGTGATTTACCACACTTTCATCACAATACATTGAATATTGATACTTAGAAGTATTTTCTCAGATTTTGCAGTGTTTTCCAAACGCCAGTTTCAAAAATGAAGCAGTTTTCGCACAAAAACTCTCTTGCAGCGATTTCTACCCAATAGAGAAGTAATTTACATTGTTTTAATCACCGTGAAATTCCATGTTCTGAACACGGTCCATGCATCACGGATTAGAAAACGATTCTTTAATATGTTGTGAAAATATGGATTACCGATCTTTTTTCCATCATAAGGGCATATTTGCAACTACAAATATTTACTCTCATTTTGAAGCTTTCTCCAAACTTCAGATTCGATAATCATGCAATTTTCGCAGAAAAATTCTATTCTAGCTAGTTCTACCCAATAGAATTGTAATTTACATCGTTTCATTACCGTGAAATTCCGTTTTCCGTAAGCGCTACATGAATCACGGTTTGAAAAATAATCACTAGACTGTTATTAACCTGTGAATTACTGGACTTTCATTCACCATTCAAGGCACATTGACACTTAGAAGCATTTTCTCAGATTTCACAGGGTTCTCCTAATGGCAGATTGGAAAATGAGGCACATTTCACAGAAAAATTCTCGTCAAACGAGTTCTACCCAGTAGACTTGTAACTTACATTGTTTCATTCACTATGACATTCCGTATTCCGAACACGTTACATGGATCACGAATTCGACAAATATTCTTTAATGAGTGTGAGCATGTGGATTACCGAACTTTCATCCACCATACAAGGCATATTTACACCTAGAAGTATGTATTCTGATTTCGCAGGTTTTTCCTAACATCCAGTTTCGAAAATCATGAAATTTTCACAGAAAAATTCAATTCAAGCGAGTCCTATCCAGTAGAGTTGTTATTTTCATAGTTTCACTCACCGATACATTCCGTGTTCCAACGTTACATTCATCACGGCTTCGACAAACATGATTTAATGACCGTGAGCATATGGATTACAGATTTTTCAACCACAATACAAGGCATATTTACACCTAGAAACATTTACTTAGATTTCACAGCTTTTTCCTAACGTCAGTTATGAAAATCATGGAGTATTCGCAGCAAAATTCTCTTGGTGCATGATCTATCCAATATAAATCTCATTTTGTAGACTCTGTCCCCGTAACATTCCGTGTTCCGAAAATGGTACATGCACCACGGATTCAACAAATATTCACTTCTGAGTTGTTAGCATGCGGATTATACATCTTTAATAAACCATTGAAGATATATTTTCACCTTAAAGCATTTACTAAGATTTTGCAGCATTTTCATAACACCAGTTTCAAAGCTGGGGCTGATTTTTCAGTAAAATGCTCCTGGATTGGGTTCTAACTTATAGATATGTAATTTACATAGATTCCCTGAACGTGACATTCCGTGTTCCAAACACACTACATTCATCATGGTTATGAGAAACATTTTTACTGAGTTGTGTACATGTGTATTACAGAACTTTCATCCACCATACAAGGCATATTTATACCTTGAATAATTTACACTGAGTTTGCAGCAATTTCCTTATAGCAGTTTCAAAAATCAGACAGTTTTCAAAGGAAAAACCTGTTGGAGAGTGTTCTAACTAATAGATATGTACATAATATAAATTCACCCACTGTGAAATTCCGTGTTTCGAACACGCTACATGCAGATTGGATTCGACAAAAATTCACTATAGAGTTGTTTGCATGTGGATTACAGGTCTTTCAACACAATACAAGGCATATGGATGCTTAGAAGCATTTTCTGTGATTTCACAGAGCTTTCCAAACGCCAGTTTCGGAACTGAGACAGATTTCACGGCAAAATCCTCTTGGAGTGAGTTCAAAACAATAGACATGTAATTTAGACGGATTCGCTCACCGTGAAATTCCATGTTCCGAACACGCTACATGCATCTCGGATTCGACAAATATTCACTACAGGGTTGTTAGCAAATGGATTACAGCACTTTCATCCACCATACATGGCTTACTGACACTTTGAAGAATTTTTTCAGATTTCACAGGTTAGTTTTAATGCCAGGTTTGAAAATGAGGCAGATTTGGCAGGAAAATGCTCTTGGAGCGAGTTCTAACCAAAAGATTTGTAATTTACCTATTTTCAGTCACCGTGACATTCCGTGTTCGGAACACATTACATCCATCACGGATTCGACAAACATTCTTTAATGAGTTGTGAACATGTGTATTACCAAACTTTAATCCACCTTACAATGCATATTTATAAATAGAAAGTTTTATTGTGATTTAGTAGATTTCTCCTAATGTCAGTTTCAAAAACCATGCAGTTTTCACAGAAAAATGCTCTTGGAGCGAGTACTACCCAAGAGACATGAAATTTAAATAGAACCCGTCATCGAGAAATTCCGTTTTCCGAAAATGCTACATGCATCACGGAGTCGAAAATATTCACTACAGAGTTGTTAGCATAATGATTATCGAACTTTCATCCACCATAAAAGCCATATTGACACCTTGAAGCATTTACTCATATTTTGAAAGATTTTCTTAATGCCAGTTTTGAAAATGAGTAAGATTCGAAGAAAAATTCTCGTGGAGTGAGTACTTCCCAATAGAAATGTAATTTACATAGTTTCCCTCACAGTGACATTCCAATTTCTGAACACGCTACATGCATCAAGGTTTCAACTAACTTTCTCCAATGAGTTGTGAGCATGTAGATTACAGAACTTTCATCCACCATACATGGCATATTTACACCTAGAAACATTAACTCTGAATTTGCAGCTTTTACCTAATGCCAGTTTCAAAAATCAGGCCTTTATCTCAGGAAAATATTTTGGAGTGAGTTCTACCCTATAGACGTGTAGTTTACATAGATTCCAACGCCGGGATTTTCCGTGATACGATCACGCTACATGCATAACACTTTCTACAAATATTCACCACAGATTTATTTGCATGTGGTTTTACGATCTTCCATCACAGTACAAGGCATTTTGACACTATGAAGCATTATCTCTGCTTTTGCAGAGATTTTCAAACGCCAGTTTCTACAATGAGGCAGATTTCGCAGAAAAACCTCTGGGAGCGAGTTCTAACCAAGAGACATGTATTTTACATAGATTCGCACACCGTGATATTCTGTGTTCCAAACACACTTCATGTATCTTGGATTCGACAAATATTCACTACAGAGTTGTTAGCATGCAGATTACCGAACTTTCATTCACCATACAAGGCATATTTACACCGAGAATCTATTAATATTGGTTCGCAGTGTTTTCGTAACACAAGATTCAAAGTCAGGCAGATTTCTCAGGAAAAATCTCTTGGAGTGATTTCTAACGAAGAGAAATGTAATTTACATAAATTCCCTGGCCGTGAAATTCCGTGTTCCGAACATGCTACATGATTAATGGTTCGACAAATATTCACTCCAGATTTTTTAGCATGTGATTTACCACACTTTCATCACAATACATTGAATATTGATACTTAGAAATATTTTCTCAGATTTTGCAGTGTTTTCCAAACGCCAGTTTCAAAAATGAAGCAGTTTTCGCACAAAAACTCTCTTCCAGCGATTTCTACCCAATAGAGAAGTAATTTACATTGTTTTAATCACCGTGAAATTCCATGTTCCGAACACGGTCCATGCATCACCGATTAGAAAACGATTCTTTAATATGTTGTGAAAATATGGATTACCGATCTTTTTTCCATCAGAAAAGCATATTTACAACTACAAACAGTTACTCTCATTTTGCAACTTTTTCCAAACTTCAGATTCGATAATCATGCAATTTTCGCAGAAAAATTCTATTCTAGCTAGTTCTACCCAATAGAATTGTAATTTACATCGTTTCATTACCGTGAAATTCCGTTTTCCAAAAGCGCTACATGAATAACGGTTTGAAAAATAATCACTAGACTGTTATTAACCTGTGGATTACTGGACTTTCATTCACCATTCAAGGCATATTGGAACTTAGAAGCATTTTCTCAGATTTCACAGGGTTCTCCTAATGGCAGATTTGGAAATGAGGCACATTTCGCAGAAAAATTGTCTTCAAGCGAGTTCTACCCAATAGACTTGTAACTTACATTGTTTCATTCACTATGACATTCCGTATTCCGAACACATTACATGGATCACGAATTCGACAAACATCCTTTAATGAGTGTGAGCATGTGGATTACCGAAATTTCATCCACCATACAAGGCATATTTAAACCTAGAAGTGTTTATTCTGATTTCACAGGTTTTTCCTAACATCAAGTTTCGAAAATCATGAAATTTTCACAGAAAAATTCAAGTCAAGCGAGTCCTATCCAGTAGAGTTATTATTTTCATAGTTTCACTCACCGATACATTCTGTGTTCCAACGTTACATTCATCACGGCTTCGACAAACATGATTTAATGACCGTGAGCATGTGGATTACAGATTTTTCAACCACAATACAAGGCATATTTACACCTAGAAACATTTACTTAGATTTCACAGCTTTTTCCTAACGTCAGTTTTGAAAATCATGGAGTATTCGCAGCAAAATTCTCTTGGTGCATGATCTATCCAATATAAATCTCATTTTGTAGACACCGTCCCCGTAAAATTCCGTGTTCGGAAAATGGTACATGCACCACGGATTCAACAAATATTCACTTCTGAGATGTTAGCATGCGGATTATACATCTTTAATAAACCATTGAAGATATATTTTCACCTTAAAGCATTTACAAAGATTTTGCAGCATTTTCATAACACCAGTTTCAAAGCTGAGGCTGATTTTTCAGTAAAATGCTCCTGCATTCGGTTCTAACCTATAGATATGTAATTTACATAGTTTCCCTCAAAGTGACATTCCGTGTTCCAAACACACTAAATTCATCATGGTTATGAGAAACATTTTTACTGAGTTGTGTACATGTGTATTACAGAACTTTCATCAACCATACAAGGCATATTTAAACCTAGAATTATTTATATTGAGTTCGTACCTATTTCCTAATTGCAGTTTCGAAAATCAGGCAGTTTTCAAAGGAAAAAACTGTAGGAGCTTTTTCTAACAAATAGATATGTACATAATATAAATTCCCCCACTTTGAAGTTCCGTGTTTCGAACACGCTACATGCAGATAGGATTCGACAAAAATTCACTATAGAGTTGTTTGCATGTGGATTACAGGACTTTCATCACAATACAAGGCATATGGATGCTTAGAAGCATTTTCTGTGATTTCACAGAGCTTTCCAAACGCCAGTATCGAAACTGAGGCAGATTTCACGGCAAAATCCTCTTGGAGCGGGTTCAAAACAATAGACATGTAATTTAGATCGATTCGCTCACCGTGAAATTCCATGTTTCGAACACGCTACATGCATCTCGGATTCGACAAAAATTCACTACAGGGTTGTTAGCAAGTGGATTACAGCACTTTCATCCACCATACATGGCTTACTGACACTTTGAAGAATTTTCTCAGATTTCACATGTTAGTTTTAAAGCCAGATTTGAAAATGAGGCAGATTTGGCAGGAAAATGCTCTTGGAGCGAGTTCTAACCTAAAGATTTGTAATTTACCTATTTTCATTGACCGTGACATTCCGTGTTCTGAACACGTTACATGCATCACGGATTCGACAAACATTCTTTAATGAGTTGTGAACTTGTGTATTACCAAACTTTAATCCACCTTACAATGCATATATATAAATAGAATGTTTTATTCTGATTTAGTAGATTCCTCCTAATGTCAGTTTCTAAAACCGTGCAGTTTTCACAGAAAAATGCTCTTGGAGCGAGTACTACCCAAGAGACATGCAATTTACTTAGAACCCGTCATCGTGAAATTCCATTTTCTGAAAATTCTACATGCATCACGGAGTCGAAAATATTCACTACAGAGTTGTTAGCATAATGATTATCGAACTTTCATCCACCAAAAAGCCATATTGACACCTTGAAGCATTTACTCATATTTTGAAAGTTTTTCCTAATGCCAGTTTTGAAAATGAGGAAGATTCGCAGAAAAATACTCGTGGAGCGAGTACTTCCCAATAGAAATGAAATTTTCATAGATTCCCTCACAGTGACATTCCAATTTCTGAACACGCTACATGCATCAAGGTTTCAACAAACTTTCTCCAATGAGTTGTGAGCATGAAGATTACAGAACTTTCATCCACCATACATGGCATATTTACACCTAGAAACATTAACTCTGAATTTGCAGCTTTTACCTAATGACAGTGTCAAAAATCAGGCCATTATCTCAGGAAAATATTTTGGAGTGAGTTCTACCCTTTAGACGTGTAGTTTACATAGATTCCATAATCGGGAATTTCCTTGATACGATCACGCTACATGCATAACGCTTTCTACAAATATTCACCACAGATTTATTTGCATGTGGTTTTACGAACTTCCATCACAGTACAAGGCATATTGACAGTATGAAGCATTTTCTCTGCTTTTGCAGAGATTTTCAAACGCCAGTTTCTAAAATGAGGCAGATTTCGCAGAAAAATCTCTGGGAGCGAGTTCTACCCAAGAGACATGTATTTTACATAGATTCGCACAGCGTGATATTCTGTGTTCCAAACACACTTCATGTATCTCGGATTCGACAAATATTCACTACTGAGTTGTTAGCATGCAGATTACCGAACTTTCATCCACCATACAAGACATATTTATACCGAGAATCTATTAATCTGAGTTCGCAGGGTTTTTGTAACACAAGATTCGAAAATCAGGCAGATTTCTCAGGAAAAATCTCTTGGAGTGATTTCTAACGAAGAGAAATGTAATTTACATAAATTCCCTGGCTATGAAATTCTGTGTTCTGAACATGCTACATGATTAATGGTTCGACAAATATTCACTCCAGATTTTTTAGCATGTGATTTACCAAAATTTCATCACAATACATTGAATACTGATTCTTAGAAATATTTTCTCAGATTTTGCAGCGTTTACCAAACGCCAGTTTCAAAAATGAAGCAGTTTTCGCACAAAAATACTCTTGCAGCGATTTCTACCCAATAGAGAAGTAATTTAAATTGTTTTAGTCACCGTGAAATTCCATGTTCCGAACACGGTCCATGCATCACGGATTAGAAAACGATTCTTTAATATGTTGTGAAAAAATGGATTACCGATCTTTTTTCCATCATAAAGGCATATTTACAACTACAAACATTTACTCTCATTTTGCAACTTCTTCCAAACTTCAGATTCGATAATCATGCAATTTTCGCAGAAAAATTCTATTCTAGCTAGTTCTACCCAATAGAATTGTAATTTAAATCATTTCATTACCGTGAAATTCCGTTTTCCATAAGCTCTACATGAATCACGGTTTGAAAAATAATCACTAGACTGTTATTAACCTGTGGATAACTGGACTTTCATTCACCATTCAAGGCATATTGACACTTAGAAGCATTTTCTCAGATTTCACATGGTTCTCCTAATGGCAGATTTGAAAATGAGGCACATTTCGCAGAAAAATTGTCTTCAAGCGAGTTCTACCCAATAGACTTGTAACTTACATTGTTTCATTCACTATGACATTCCGTATTCCGAACACATTACATGGATCACGAATTTGACAAACATCCTTTAATGAGTGAGCATGTGTATTACCGAACTTTCATCCACCATACAAGGCATATTTAAACCTAGAAGTATTTATTCTGATTTCACAAGTTTTTCCTAACATCCAGTTTCGAAAATCATTGAAATTTTCACAGAAAAATTCAATTCAAGCGAGTCCAATCCAGTAGAGTTGTTATTTTCATAGTTTCACTCACCGATACATTCCAGTGTTCCAACGTTACATTCATCACGGCTTCGACAAACATGATTTAATGACCGTGAGCATGTGGATTACACATTTTTCAACCACAATACAAGGCATATTTACACCTAGAAACATTTACTTAGATTTCACAGATTTTTCCTTACGTCAGTTATGAAAATCATGGAGTATTCGCAGCAAAATTCTCCTGGTGCATGATCTATCCAATATAAATCTCATTTTGTAGACACCGTCCCCGTAACATTCCGTGTTCCGAAAATGGTACATGCACCACGGATTCAACAAATATTCACTTCTGAGATGTTAGCATGTGGATTATACATCTTTAATAAATCATTGAAGATATATTTTCAATTTAAAGCATTTACTAAGATTTTGCAGCATTTTCATAACACCAGTTTCAAAGCTGAGGCTGATTTTTCAGTAAAATGCTCCTGGATTGGCTTCTAACCTATAGATATGTAATTTAAATAGTTTCCCTCAACGTGACATTCCGTGTTCCAAACACACTACATTCATCATGGTTATGAGAAACATTTTTAATGACTTGTGTACATGTGTATTACAGAACTTTCATCCACCATACAAGGCATACTTAAACCTAGAATAATTTACACTGAGTTCGGACCTATTTCCTAATAGCAGTTTCGAAACTTAGGCAGTTTTCAAAGGAAAAAAGTTTTGGAGCGTGTTCTACCCAAAAGATATGTAAATTACATAGATTCTCCCGCTGTGAAGTTCCGTGTTTCGAACACGCTACATGCAGATAGGATTCGACAAAAATTCACTATAGAGTTGTTTGCATGTGGATTACAGGACTTTCATCACAACACAAGGCGAATGGATGCTTAGAAGCATTTTCTGTGATTTCACAGAGCTTTCCAAAAGCCAGTTTCGAAACTGAGGCAGATTTCACGACAAAATTCTCTTGGAGCGTGTTGAAATCATTAGACATGTAATTTACATGGATTCGCTGACCGTGAAATTCCATGTTCCGAACACGCTACATGCATCTCGGATTCGACAAATATTCACTACAGGGTTGTTAGCAAGTGGATTACAGCACTTTCATCCACCATACATGGCTTACTGACACTTTGAAGAATTTTCTCAGATTTCACAGGTTTTAATGCCAGGTTTGAAAATGAGGCAGATTTGGCAGGAAAATGCTCTTGGAGCGAGTTCTAACCTAAAGATTTGTAATTTACCTATTTTCACTCACCGTGACATTCCGTGTTCTGAACACGTTACATGCATCACGGATTCGATAAACATTCTTTAATGAGTTGTGAACATGTGTATTACCAAACTTTAATCCACCTTACAATGCATATTTATAAATAGAAAATAGTTATTCTGATTTAGTAGATTTCTCCTAATGTCAGTTTCTAAAACCATGCAGTTTTCACATAAAAATGATCTTGGAGCGAGTACTACCCAAGAGACATGCAATTTACATAGAACCCGTCATCGTGAAATTCCGTGTTCCGAAAATGCTACATGCATCACGGATTCGAAAATATTCACTACAGAGTTGTTAGCATAATGATTATCGAACTTTCATCCACCATAAAAGCCATATTGACACCTTGAAGCATTTACTCATATTTTGAAAGTTTTTCCTAATGCCAGTTATGAAAATGAGGCAGATTCGAAGAAAAATTCTGGTGGAGTGAGTACTTCCCAATAGAAATGTAATTTACATAGTTTCCCTCACAGTGACATTCCAATTTCTGAACACGCTACATGCATCAAGGTTTCAACAAACTTTCTCCAAAGAGTTGTGAGCATGTAGATTACAGAACTTTCATCCACCATACATGGCATATTTACACCTAGAAACATTAACTCTGAATTTGCAGCTTTTAACTAATGCCAGTTTCGAAAATCAGGCCGTTATCTCAGTAAAATATTTTGGAGTGAGTTCTACCCTATAGACGTGTAGTTTACATAGAATCCATTGCCGGGAATTTCCGTGATACGATCACGCTACATGCATAACGCTTCCTACAAATATTCACCACAGATTTATTTGCATGTGGTTTTACGAACTTCCATCACAGTACAAGGCATATTGACACTATGAAGCATTTTCTCTGCTTTTGCAGATTTTCAAACGCCAGTTTCTACAATCAGGCAGATTTCGCAGAAAAATCTCTGGGAGCGAGTTCTACCCAAGAGACATGTATTTTACATAGTTTCGCACACCGTGATATTCTGTGTTCCAAACACACTTCATGTATCTCGGATTCGACAAATATTCACTAAAGAGTTGTTAGCATGCAGATTACCGAACTTTTCATCCACCATACAAGGCATATTTACATCGAGAATCTATTAATCTGAGTTCGCAGGGTTTTCGTAACGCAAGATTCGAAAATCAGGCAGATTTCTCAGGAAAAATCTCTTGGAGTGATTTCTAACGAAGAGAAATGAAATTTAAATATATTCCCTGGCCGTGAAATTCCGTGTTCCCAACATGCTACATGATTAATGTTTCGACAAATATTCACACCAGATTTTTTAGCATGTGATTTACCAAACTTTCATCACAATACATTGAATACTGATACTTAGAAATATTTTCTCTGATTTTGCAGAGATTTCCAAACGCCTGTTTCAAAAATGAAGCAGTTTTCGCAGAAAAATTCTCTTGCAGCGATTTCTACCCAATAGAGAAGTAATTTACATTGTTTTAATCACTGTGAAATTCCATGTTTTGAACACGGTCCATGCATCACGGATTAGAAAACGATTCTTTAATATGTTGTGAAAATATGGATTACCGATCTTTTTCCATCATAAACACATATTTACAACTACAAATATTTACTCTCATTTTGCAACTTTTTCCAAACTTCAGATTCGATAATCATGCAATTTTCGCAGAAAAATTCTATTCTAGCTAGTTCTACCGATTAGAATTGTAATTTAAATCATTTCATTACCGTGAAATTCCGTTTTCCATAAGCGCTACATGAATCACGGTTTGAAAAATAATCACTAGACTGTTATTAACCTGTGGATTACTGGACTTTCATTCACCATTCAAGGCATATTGACACTTAGAAGCATTTTCTCAGATTTCACAGTGTTCTCCTAAAGGCAGATTTGAAAATGAGTCACATTTTGCAGAAAAATACTCTTCAAGCGAGTTCTACCAAACAGACATGTAACTTACATTGTTTCATTCACTGTGACATTCCGTATTCCGAACACGTTACATGGATCATGAATTCCACAAACATTCTTTAATGAGTGTGAGCATGTGGATTAACGAAATTTCATCCACCATACGAGGCATATTTAAACCTAGAAGTATTTATTCTGATTTTGCAGGTTTTTCCCAACATCCAGTTTTGAAAATCATGAAATTTTCACAGAAAAATTCAATTCAAGCGAGTCCTATCCAGTAGAGTTGTTATTTTCATAGTTTCACTCACCGATACATTCCGTGTTCCAACGTTACATTCATCACGGCTTCGACAAACATGATAATGACCGTGAGCATGTGGATTACAGATTTTTCATCCACAATACAAGGCATATATACACCTAGAAACATTTACTAAGATTTCACAGATTATTCCTACCGTCAGTTATGAAAATCATGCAGTATATGCAGCAAAATTCTCTTGGTGCATGATCTATCCAATATAAATCTCATTTTGTAGAAACCGTCCCCATAACATTCCGTGTTCCAAAAATGGTACATGCACCACGGATTCAACAATTATTCACTTCTGAGTTGTTAGCATGCGGATTATACGTCTTTAATAAACCATTGAAGATATATTTTCAATTTAAAGCATTTACTAAGATTTTGCAGCATTTTCATAACACCAGTTTCAAAGCTGAGGCTGATTTTTCAGTTAAATGCTCCTGGATTGAGTTCTAACCTATAGATATGTAATTTACATAGTTTCCCTCAACGTGACATTCCGTGTTCCAAACACACTACATTCATCATGGTTATGAGAAACATTTTTAATGAGTTGTGTACATGTGTATTACAGAACTTTCATCCACCATACAAGGCATACTTAAACCTAGAATAATTTACACTGAGTTCGCACCTATTTCCTAATAGCAGTTTCGAAAATCAGGCAGTTTTCAAAGGAAAAAACTGTTGGAGCGTGTTCTACTCAAAAGATATGTGAATTACATAGATTCTCCCGCTGTGAAATTCCGTGTTTCGAACACGCAACATGCAGATAGGATTCGACAAAAATTCACTATAGAGTTGTTTGCATGTGGATTACAGAACTTTCATCACATACAAGGCATATGGATACTTAGAAGCATTTTCTGTGATTTCACAGAGCTTTCCAAATGCTAGTTTCGAAACTGAGGGAGATTTCACGGCAAAATCCTCTTGGAGCGGGTTCAAAACAATAGACATGTAATTTAGATGGATTCACTCACCGTGAAGTTCCATGTTCCGAACACGCTACATGCATCTCAGATTCGACAAATATTCACGACAGAGTTGTTAGCAAGTGTATTACAGCACTTTCATCCACCATACATGGCTTACTGAGACTTTGAACAATTTTCTCAGATTTCACAATTTAGTTTTAATGCCAGGTTTGGAAATGAGGCTGAATTGGCAGGAAAATGCTCTTGGAGCTAGTTCTAAACAAAAGATTTGTAATTTTCCTATTTTCACTCACCGTGACATTCCGTGTTCTGAACACGTTACATGCATCACGGAATCGAGAAACATTCTTTAATGAGTTGTGAAAATGTGTATTACCAAACTTTAATACACCTTACAATGCATATTTATAAATAGAAAGTTTTATTCTGATTTAGTTGATTTCTCCTTATGTCAGTTTCTAAAACCATGCAGTTTTCACAGAAAAATGCTCTTGGAGCGAGTACTACCCAAGAGACATGCAATTTACATAGAACAAGTCATCGTGAAATTCCGTATTCCGAAAATGCTACATGCATCACGGATTCGAAAATATTCACTACAGAGTTGTTAGCATAATGATTATCGAACTTTCATCCACCATAAAAGCCATATTGACACCTTGAAGCATTTACTCATATTTTGAAAGATTTTCCTAATGCCAGTTTTGAAAATGAGGAAAATTCGCAGAAAAATTCTCGTGGAGCGAGTACTTCCCAATAGAAATGTAATTTACATAGTTTCCCTCACAGTGACATTCAAATTTCTGTACACGCTACATGCATCAAGGTTTTAACAAACTTTCTCCAATGAGTTGTGAGCATGAAGATTACAGAACTTTCATCCACCATACATGGCATATTTACACCTAGAAACATTAACTCTGAATTTGCAGCTTTTACCTAATGCCAGTTTCAAAAATCAGGCCGTTATCTCAGGAAATTATTTTGGAGTGAGTTCTACCCTATAGACGTGTAGTTTACATAGATTCCATCGCCGGGTATTTCCCTGATATGATCACGCTACATGCATAACGCTTTCTACAAATATTCACCACATATTTATTTGCATGTAGTTTTACGAACTTCCATCACAATACAAGGCATATTGACACTATGAAGCATTTTCTCTGCTTTTGCAGAATTTTCAAGCGTCAGTTTCGAAAATGAGGCAAATTTAGCAGAAAAAATCTCTGGGAGCGAGTTCTACCCAGAGACATGTATTTTACATCGATTCGCACACCGTGATATTCTGTGTTCCAAACACACTTCATGTATCTAGGATTCGACAAATATTCTCTACAGAGTTGTTAGCATGCAGATTACCGAACTTTCATCCACCATACAAGGCATATTTACACCGAGAATCTATTAATTTGAGTTTGCAGGTTTTTCGTAACGCAAGATTCGAAAATCAGGCAGATTTCTCAGGAAAAATCTCTTGGAGTGATTTCTAACGAAGAGAAATGAAATTTACATATATTCCCTGGCCGTGAAATTCAGTGTTCTGAACATGCTACATGATTAATGGTTCGACAAATATTCACTCCAGATTTTTTAGCATGTGATTTACCAAACTTTCATCACAATAGTTTGAATATTGATACTTAGAAATATTTTCTCAGATTTTGCAGAGTTTTCCAAACGCCAGTTTCAAAAATGAAGCAGTTTTCGCAGAAAAATTCTCTTGCAGCGAGTTCTACCCAATAGAGTAGTAATTTAAATTGTTTTAATCACTGTGAAATTCCATGTTCCGAACACGGTCCATGCATCATGGATTAGAAAACGATTCTTTAATATGTTGTGAAAATATGGATTAAAGATCTTTTTCCATCATAAACGCGTATTTAAAACTACAAATATTTACTCTCATTTTGCAACTTTTTCCAAACTTCAGATTCGATAATCATGCAATTTTCGCAGAAAAATTCTATTCTAGCTAGTTCTACCCAAAAGAATTGTAATTTACATCGTTTCATTACCGTGAAATTCCGTTTTCCATAAGCGCTACATGAATCACGGTTTGAAAAATAATCACTAGACTGTTATTAACCTGTGGATTACTGGACTTTCATTCACCATTCAAGGCATATTGACACTTAGAAGCATTTTCTCAGATTTCACAGGGTTCTCCTAATGGCAGATTTGAAAATGAGGCACATTACACAGAAAAATTCTCTTCAAGCGAGTTCTACCCAATAGAATTGTAACTTACATTGTTTCATTCACTATGACATTCCGTATTCCGAACACGTTTCATGGATCACGAATTCCACAAACATTCTTTAATGAGTGAGAGCATGTGGATTACCGAACTTTCATCCACCATACAAGGCATATTTAAACCTAGAAGTATTTATTCTGATTTCGCAGGTTTTTCCCAACATCCAGTTTCGAAAATCATGAAATTTTCACAGAAAAATTCAATTCAAGCGAGTCCTATCCAGTAGAGTTGTTATTTTCATAGTTTCACTCACCGATACATTCCGTGTTCCAACGTTACATTCATCACGGCTTGGACAAACATGATTAATGACTGTGAGCATGTGGATTACAGATTTTTCAACCACAATACAAGGCATATTTACACCTAGAAACATTTACTTAGATTTCACAGATTTTTCCTTAACTCAGTTATGAAAATCATGCAGTATCCGCAGCAAAATTCTCTTGGTGCATGATCTATCCAATATAAATCTCATTTTGTAGAAACCGTCCCCGTAACATTCCGTGTTCCAAAATGGTACATGCACCACGGATTCAACAATTATTCACTTCTGAGTTGTTAGCATGCGGATTATACGTCTTTAATAAACCATTGAAGATATATTTTCAATTTAAAGCATTTACTAAGATTTTGCAGCATTTTCATAACACCAGTTTCAAAGCTGAGGCTGATTTTTCAGTTAAATGCTCCTGGATTGAGTTCTAACCTATAGATATTTAATTTACATAGTTTCCCTCAACGTGACATTCCGTGTTCCAAACACACTACATTCATCATGGTTATGAGAAACATTTTTAATGAGTTGTGTACATGTGTATTACAGAACTTTCATCCACCATACAAGGCATACTTAAACCTAGAATAATTTACACTGAGTTCGCACCTATTTCCTAATAGCAGTTTCGAAAATCAGGCAGTTTTCAAAGGAAAAAACTTTTGGAGCGTGTTCTACTCAAAAGATATGTGAATTACATAGATTCTCCCGCTGTGAAATTCCGTGTTTCGAACACGCAACATGCAGATAGGATTCAACAAAAATTCACTATAGAGTTGTTTGCATGTGGATTACAGAACTTTCATCACATACAAGGCATATGGATACTTAGAAGCATTTTCTGTGATTTCACAGAGCTTTCCAAATGCTAGTTTCGAAACTGAGGGAGATTTCACGGCAAAATCCTCTTGGAGCGGGTTCAAAACAATAGACATGTAATTTAGATGGATTCACTCACCGTGAAGTTCCATGTTCCGAACACGCTACATGCATCTCAGATTCGACAAATATTCACTACAGAGTTGTTAGCAAGTGTATTACAGCACTTTCATCCACCATACATGGCTTACTGAGACTTTGAAAAATTTTCTCAGATTTCACAATTTAGTATTAATGCCAGGTTTGGAAATGAGGCCGAATTGGCAGGAAAATGCTCTTGGAGCTAGTTCTAAACAAAAGATTTGTAATTTACCTATTTTCACTCACCGTGACATTCCGTGTTCTGAACACGTTACATGCATCACGGATTCGAGAAACATTCTTTAATGAGTTGTGAAAATGTGTATTACCAAACTTTAATACACCTTACAATGCATATTTATAAATAGAAAGTTTTATTCTGATTTAGTTGATTTCTCCTTATGTCAGTTTCTAAAACCATGCAGTTTTCACAGAAAAATGCTCTTGGAGCGAGTACTACCCAAGAGACATGCAATTACATAGAACAAGTCATCGTGAAATTCCGTATTCCGAAAATGCTACATGCATCACGGATTCGAAAATATTCACTACAGAGTTGTTAGCATAATGATTATCGAACTTTCATCCACCATAAAAGCCATATTGACACCTTGAAGCATTTACTCATATTTTGAAAGATTTTCCTAATGCCAGTTTTGAAAATGAGGAAAATTCGCAGAAAAATTCTCGTGGAGCGAGTACTTCCCAATAGAAATGTAATTTACATAGTTTCCCTCACAGTGACATTCAAATTTCTGTACACGCTACATGCATCAAGGTTTTAACAAACTTTCTCCAATGAGTTGTGAGCATGAAGATTACAGAACTTTCATCCACCATACATGGCATATTTACACCTAGAAACATTAACTCTGAATTTGCAGCTTTTACCTAATGCCAGTTTCAAAAATCAGGCCGTTATCTCAGGAAATTATTTTGGAGTGAGTTCTACCCTATAGACGTGTAGTTTACATAGATTCCATCGCCGGGTATTTCCCTGATATGATCACGCTACATGCATAACGCTTTCTACAAATATTCACCACATATTTATTTGCATGTAGTTTTACGAACTTCCATCACAATACAAGGCATATTGACACTATGAAGCATTTTCTCTGCTTTTGCAGAAATTTTCAAGCGTCAGTTTCGAAAATGAGGCAAATTTAGCAGAAAAATCTCTGGGAGCGAGTTCTACCCAAGAGACATGTATTTTACATCGATTCGCACACCGTGATATTCTGTGTTCCAAACACACTTCATGTATCTAGGATTCGACAAATATTCTCTACAGAGTTGTTAGCATGCAGATTACCGAACTTTCATCCACCATACAAGGCATATTTACACCGAGAATCTATTAATTTGAGTTTGCAGGTTTTTCGTAACGCAAGATTCGAAAATCAGGCAGATTTCTCAGGAAAAATCTCTTGGAGTGATTTCTAACGAAGAGAAATGAAATTTACATATATTCCCTGGCCGTGAAATTCAGTGTTCTGAACATGCTACATGATTAATGGTTCGACAAATATTCACTCCAGATTTTTTAGCATGTGATTTACCAAACTTTCATCACAATAGTTTGAATATTGATACTTAGAAATATTTTCTCAGATTTTGCAGAGTTTTCCAAACGCCAGTTTCAAAAATGAAGCAGTTTTCGCAGAAAAATTCTCTTGCAGCGAGTTCTACCCAATAGAGTAGTAATTTACATTGTTTTAATCACTGTGAAATTCCATGTTCCGAACACGGTCCATGCATCATGGATTAGAAAACGATTCTTTAATATGTTGTGAAAATATGGATTAACGATCTTTTTCCATCATAAACGCGTATTTAAAACTACAAATATTTACTCTCATTTTGCAACTTTTTCCAAACTTCAGATTCGATAATCATGCAATTTTCGCAGAAAAATTCTATTCTAGCTAGTTCTACCCAAAAGAATTGTAATTTACATCGTTTCATTACCGTGAAATTCCGTTTTCCATAAGCGCTACATGAATCACGGTTTGAAAAATAATCACTAGACTGTTATTAACCTGTGGATTACTGGACTTTCATTCACCATTCAAGGCATATTGACACTTAGAAGCATTCTCTCAGATTTCACAGGGTTCTCCTAATGGCAGATTTGAAAATGAGGCACATTACGCAGAAAAATTCTCTTCAAGCGAGTTCTACCCAATAGAATTGTAACTTACATTGTTTCATTCACTATGACATTCCGTATTCCGAACACGTTTCATGGATCACGAATTCCACAAACATTCTTTAATGAGTGAGAGCATGTGGATTACCGAACTTTCATCCACCATACAAGGCATATTTAAACCTAGAAGTATTTATTCTGATTTCGCAGGTTTTTCCCAACATCCAGTTTCGAAAATCATGAAATTTTCACAGAAAAATTCAATTCAAGCGAGTCCTATCCAGTAGAGTTGTTATTTTCATAGTTTCACTCACCGATACATTCCGTGTTCCAACGTTACATTCATCATGGCTTGGACAAACATGATTTAATGACTGTGAGCATGTGGATTACAGATTTTTCAACCACAATACAAGGCATATTTACACCTAGAAACATTTACTTAGATTTCACAGATTTTTCCTTACCTCAGTTATGAAAATCATGCAGTATCGCAGCAAAATTCTCTTGGTGCATGATCTATCCAATTATAAATCTCATTTTGTAGAAACCGTCCCCGTAACATTCCGTGTTCCAAAAATGGTACATGCACCACGGATTCAACAATTATTCACTTCTGAGTTGTTAGAATGCGGATTATGCATCTTTAATAAACCATTGAAAATATATTTTCAATTTAAAGCATTTACTAAGATTTTGCAGCATTTTCATAACACCAGTTTCAAAGCTGAGGCTGATTTTTCAGTTAAATGCTCCTGGATTGGGTTGTAACATATAGATATCTAATTTACATAGTTTCCCTCAACGTGACATTCCGTGTTCCAAACACACTACATTCATCATGGTTATGAGAAACATTTTTAATGAGTTGTGTACATGTGTATTACAGAACTTTCATCCACCATACAAGGCATACTTAAACCTAGAATAATTTACACTGAGTTCGCACCTATTTCCTAATAGCAGTTTCGAAAATCAGGCAGTTTTCAAAGGAAAAAACTTTTGGAGCGTGTTCTACCCAAAAGAAATGTAAATTACATAGATTCTCCCGCTGTGAAATTCTGTGTTTTGAACTCGCAACATGCAGATAGGATTCGACAAAAATTCACTATAGAGATGTTTGCATTTGGATTACAGGACTTTCATAACATACAAGGCATATGGATGCTTAGAAGCATTTTCTGTGGATTTCACAGAGCTTTCCAAATGCTAGTTTCGAAACTGAGGGAGATTTCACGGCAAAATCCTCTTGGAGCGGGTTCAAAACACTAGACATGTAATTTAGATGGATTCGCGCACCCTGAAGTTCCATGTACCGAACACGCTACATGCGTCTCAGATTCGACAAATATTCACTACAGAGTTGTTAGCAAGTGGATTACAGAACTTTCATCCACCACACATGGCATATTGACACCTAGAAACATTAACCCTGAATTGGCAGCTTTTAGCTAATGAGTTTCAAAAATCAGGCCGTTATCTCAGGAAAATATTTTGGAGTGAGTTCTACCCTATAGACGTGTATGTTACATAGAATCAATCGCCGGGTATTTCCCTGATATGATCACGATATATGCATAACGCTTTCTACAAATAATCACCACAGATTTATTTGCATGTGGTTTTACGAACTTCCATCACAATAAAAGGCATATTGACACTATGAAGCATTTTCTCTTCTTTTGCAGAGATTTTCAATCGCCAGTTTTTAAAATGAGGCAGATTTCGCAGAAAAATCTCTGGGAGCGAGTTCTACCCAAGAGACATGTATTTTACATAGATTCGCACACCGTGATATTCTGTGTTCCAAACACACTTCATGTATCTCGAATTCGACAAATATTCACTACAGAGTTGTAAGCATGCAGATTACCGAACTTTCATACACCATACAAGGCATATTTACACCGAGAATCTATTAATCTGAGTTCGCAGGGTTTTCGTAACTCAAGATTCGAAAATCAGGCAGATTTCTCAGGAAAAATCTCTTGGAGTGTTTTAAAACGAAGAGAAATGAAATTTAAATATATTCCCTGGCAGTGAAATTCCGTGTTCCCAACATGCTACATGATTAATGTTTCGACAAATATTCACACCAGATTTTTTAGCATGTGATTTACCAAACTTTCATCACAATACATTGAATACTGATACTTAGAAATATTTTCTCAGATTTTGCAGAGTTTTCCAAACTGCCAGTTTCATAAATGAAGCAGTTTTCGCAGAAAAATACTCTTGCAGCGAGTTCTACCCAATAGAGAAGTAATTTACATTGTTTTAATCACTGTGAAATTCCATGTTCCGAACACGGTCCATGCATCACGGATTAGAAAACGATTCTTTAATATGTTGTGAAAATATGGATTACCGATCTTTTTCCATCATAAACGCATATTTACAACTACAAATATTTACTCTAATTTTGCAACTTTTCCAAACTTCAGATTCGATAATCATGCAATTTTCACAGAAAAATTCTGTTCTAGCTAGTTCTACCCATTAGAATTGTAATTTACATTGTTTCATTACCGTGAAATTTCAGTTTTCCATAAGCGCTACATGAATCACGGTTTGAAAAATAATCACTAGACTGTTATTAACCTGTGGATTACTGGACTTTCATTCACCATTCAAGGCATATTGACACTTAGAAGCATTTTCTCAGATTTCACAGTGTTCTCCTAACGGCAGATTTGAAAATGAGGCACATTTTGCAGAAAAATTCTCTTCAAGCGAGTTCTACCCAATAGAATTGTAACTTATATTATTTCATTCACTATGACATTCCATATTCCGAACACGTTACATGGATCACGAATTCCACAAACATTCTTTAATGAGTGAGAGCATGTGGATTACCGAACTTTCATCCACCATACAAGGCATATTTAAACCTAGAAGTATTTATTCTGATTTCGCAGGTTTTTCCCAACATCCAGTTTTGAAAATCATGAAATTTTCACAGAAAAATTCAATTCAAGCGAGTCCTATCCAGTAGAGTTGTTATTTTCATACTTTTCACTCACAGATACATTCCGTGTTCCAACGTTACATTCATCATGGCTTTCGACAAACATGATTTAATGACCGTGAGCATGTGGATTACAGATTTTTCATCCACAATACAAGGCATAAATACACCTAGAAACATTTACTTAGATTTCACAGATTTTTCCTTCCGTCAGTTATGAAAATCATGCAGTATTCGCAGCAAAATTCTCTTGGTGCATGATCTATCCAATATAAATCTCACTTTGTAGAAACCGTCCCTGTAACATTCTGTGTTCCAAAAATGGTACATGCACCACGGATTCAACAATTATTCACTTCTGAGTTGTTAGCATGCGGATTATACGTCTTTAATAAACCATTGAAGATATATTTTCAATTTAAAGCATTTACTAAGATTTTGCAGCATTTTCATAACACCAGTTTCAAAGCTGAGGCTGATTTTTCAGTAAAATGCTCCTGGAATGGGTTGTAACCTATAGATATGTAATTTACATAGTTTCCCTCAACGTGACATTCCGTGTTCCAAACACACTACATTCATCATGGTTATGAGAAATATTTTTAATGAGTTGTGTACATGTGTATTACAGAACTTTCATCCACCATACAAGGCATACTTAAACCTAGAATAATTTACACTGAGTTCGCACCTATTTCCTAATAGCAGTTTCGAAAATCAGGCAGTTTTCAAAGGAAAAAACTGTTGGAGCGTGTTCTACCCAAAAGATATGTAAATTACATAGATTCTCCCGCTGTGAAATTCTGTGTTTTGAACTCGCAACATGCAGATAGGATTCGACAAATATTCACTATAGAGTTGTTTGCATGTGGATTACAGGACTTTCATCACATACAAGGCATATGGATACTTAGAAGCATTTTCTGTGATTTCACAGAGCTTTCCAAATGCTAGTTTCGAAACTGAGGGAGATTTCACGGCAAAATCCTCTTGGAGCGGGTTCAAAACAATAGACATGTAATTTAGATGGATTCACTCACCGTGAATTTCCATGTTCCGAACACGCTACATGCATCTCAGATTCGACAATATTCACTACAGAGTTGTTAGCAAGTGTATTACAGCACTTTCATCCACCATACATGGCTTACTGAGACTTTGAAGAATTTTCTCAGATTTCACAGTTTAGTTTTAATGCCAGGTTTGAAAATGAGGCAGATTTGGCAGGAAAATGCTCTTGGAGCGAGTTATAACCAAAAGATTTGTAATTTACCTATTTTCACTCACCGTGACATTCCGTGTTCTGAACACGTTACATGCATCACGGATTCGACAAACATTCTTTAATGAGTTGTGAACATGTGTATTACCAAACTTTAATCCACCTTACAATGCATATTTATAAATAAAAAGTTTTATTCTGATTTAGTAGATTTCTCCTAATGTCAGTTTCTAAAACCATGCAGTTTTCACAGAAAAATGCTCTTGGTGCGAGTACTACCCAAGAGACATGCAATTTACATAGAACCCGTCATCGTGAAATTCCGTAGTTCCGAAAATGCTACATGCATCACGGATTCGAAAATATTAACTACAGAGTTGTTAGCATAATGATTATTGAACTTTCATCCACCATAAAAAGCCATATTGACACCTTGAAGCATTTACTCATATTTTGAAAGATTTTTCCTAATGCCAGGTTTTGAAAATGAGGCAGATTCGCAGAAAAATTCTCATGGAGCGAGTACTTCCCTATAGAAATGTAATTTACATAGTTTCCCTCACAGTGACATTCAACTTTAGAACACGCTAACATGCATCAAGGTTTCAACAAACTTTCTCCAATGAGTTGTGAGCATGTAGATTACAGAACTTTCATCCACCATACATGGCATATTTACACCTAGAAACATTAACTCTGAATTTGCAGCTTTTACCTAATGCCAGTTTCAAAAATCAGGGCCGTTATCTCAGGAAATATTTTGGAGTGAGTTCTACCCTATAGACGTGTAGTTTATATAGATTCCATCGTCGGGAATTTCCGTGATACGATCACGCTACATGCATAACGCTTTCTACAAATATTCACCACATATTTATTTGCATGTGGTTTTACGAACTTCCATCACAATACAAGGCATATTGACACTATGAAGCATTTTCTCTGCTTTTGAAGAAATTTTCAAGGGCCAGTTTCTAAAATGAGGCAGATTTCGCAGAAAAAACTCTGGGAGCGAGTTCTACCCAAGAGACATGTATTTTACATAGATTCGCACACCGTGATATTCTGTGTTCCAAACACACTTCATGGATCTCGGATTCGACAAATATTCACTTCAGAGTTGTTAGCATGCAGATTACCGAACTTTCATACACCATAAAAGGCATATTTACCCCGAGAATCTATTAATCTGAGTTTGCAGGTTTTCGTAACGCAAGATTCGAAAATCAGGCAGATTTCTCAGGAAAAATCTCTTGGAGTGATTTCTAACGAAGAGAAATGAAATTTACATATATTCCCTGGCCGTGAAATTCCGTGTTCCGAACATGCTACATGATTAATGGTTCGACAAATATTCACTCCAGATTTTTTAGCATGTGATTTACCAAACTTTCATCACAATACATTGAATATTGATACTTGGAAATATTTTCTCAGATTTTGCAGAGTTTTCCAAACGCCAGTTTCAAAAATGAAGCAGTTTTCGCAGAAAAATTCTCTTGCAGCGAGTTCTACCCAATAGAGAAGTAATTTACATTGTTTTAATCACTGTGAAATTCCATGTTCCGAACACGGTCCATGCATCATGGATTAGAAAACGATTCTTTAATATGTTGTGAAAATATGGATTAACGATCTTTTTCCATCATAAACGCATATTTACAACTACAAATATTTACTCTCATTTTGCAACTTTTTCCAAACTTCAGATTCGATAATCATGCAATTTTCGCAGAAAAATTCTATTCTAGCTAGTTCTACCCAAAATTATTGTAATTTAAATCATTTCATTACCGTGAAATTCCGTTTTCCATAAGCGCTACATGAATCACGGTTTGAAAAATAATCACTAGACTGTTATTAACCTGTGGATTACTGGACTTTCATTCACCATTCAAGGCATATTGACACTTAGAAGCATTTTCTCAGATTTCACAGGGTTCTCCTTATGGCAGATTTGAAAATGAGACACTTTTCACAGAAAAATTCTCTTCAAGCGAGTTCTACCCAGTAGACTTGTAACTTACATTGTTTCATTCACTATGACATTCCGTATTCCGAACACGTTACATGGATCACGAATTCGACAAACATCCTTTAATGTGTGTGAGCATGTGGATTACCGAACTTTCATCAACCATATAAGGCATATTTAAACCTAGAAGTATTTATTCTGATTTCGCAGGTTTTTCCTAACATCCAGTTTCAAAAATCATGAAATTTTCACAGAAAAATTCAATTCAAGCGAGTCCTATCCAGTAGAGTTGTTATTTTCATACTTTCACTCACCGATACATTCCGTGTTCCAACGTTACATTCATCACGGCTTGGACAAACATGATTTAATGACCGTGAGCATGTGGATTACAGATTTTTCAACCACAATACAAGGCATATATACACCTAGAAACATTTACTTAGATTTCACAGCTTTTTCTTAACGTCAGTTATGAAAATCATGCAGTATTCGCAGCAAAATTCTCTTGGTGCATGATCAATCCAATATAAATCTCATTTTGTAGACAACGTCCCCGTAACATTCCGTGTTCCAAAAATGGTACATGCACCACGGATTCAACAAATATTCACTTCTGTGTTGTTAGCATGCGGATTATACATCTTTAATAAACCATTGAATACATATTTTCAATTTAAAGCATTTACTAAGATTTTGCAGCATTTTCATAACACCAGTTTCAAAGCTGAGGCTGATTTTTCAGTAAAATGCTCCTGAATTGGGTTCTAACCTATAGATATGTAATTTACATAGTTTCCCTCAACGTGACATTCCGTGTTCCAAACACACTACATTCATCATGGTTATGAGAAACATTTTTAATGAGTTGTGTACATGTGTACTACAGAACTTTCATCCAACATACAAGGCATATTTAAACCTAGAGTAATTTACAATGAGTTCACACCTATTTTCTAATAGCAGTTTCGAAAATCAGGCAGTTTTCAAAGAAAAAACTGTTGGAGCGTATTCTACCCAAAAGATATGTAAATTACACAGATTCTCCCGCTGTGAAATTCCGTGTTTCGAACACGCTACATGCAGATAGGATTCGACAAAATTCACTATAGAGTTGTTTGCATGTGGATTACAGTACTTTCATCACAATACAAGGCATATGGATGCTTAGAAGCATTTTCTGTGATTTCACAGAGCTTTCCAAACGCCAGTTTCGAAACTGAGGCAGATTTCTCGGCAAAATCCTCTTGGAGCGGGTTCAAAATTATAGACATTTAATTTAGATGGTTTCGCTCACCGTGAAATTCCATGTTCCGAACAAGCTACATGCATCTCGGATTTGACAAATATTCACTACAGGGTTGTTAGCAAGTGAATTACAGCATTTTCATCCACCATACATTGCTTACTGAGACTTTGAAGAATTTTCTCAGATTTCAAAGTTTAGTTTTAATACCAGGTTTGAAAATGAGGCAGATTTGGCAGGAAAATGCTCTTGGAGCGAGTTATAACCAAAAGATTTGTAATTTACCTATTTTCACTCACCGTGACATTCCGTATTCTGAACACGTTACATGCATCACGGATTCGACAAACATTCTTTAATGAGTTGTGAACATGTGTATTACCAAACTTTAATCCACCTTACAATGCATATTTATAAATAAAAAGTTTTATTCTGATTTAGTAGATTTCTCCTAATGTCAGTTTCTAAAACCATGCAGTTTTCACAGAAAAATGCTCTTGGTGCGAGTACTACCCAAGAGACATGCAATTTACATAGAACCCGTCATCGTGAAATTCCGTGTTCCGAAAATGCTACATGCATCACGGATTCGAAAATATTAACTACAGAGTTGTTAGCATAATGATTATTGAACTTTCATCCACCATAAAAGCCATATTGACACCTTGAAGCATTTACTCATATTTTGAAAGTTTTTCCTAATGCCAGTTTTGAAAATGAGGCAGATTCGCAGAAAAATTCTCATGGAGCGAGTACTTCCCTATAGAAATGTAATTTACATAGTTTCCCTCACAGTGACATTCCAATTTTAGAACACGCAACATGCATCAAGGTTTCAACAAACTTTCTCCAATGAGTTGTGAGCATGTAGATTACAGAACTTTCATCCACCATACATGGCATATTTACACCTAGAAACATTAACTCTGAATTTGCAGCTTTTACCTAATGCCAGTTTCAAAAATCAGGCCGTTATCTCAGGAAAATATTTTGGAGTGAGTTCTACCCTATAGACGTGTAGTTTATATAGATTCCATCGTCGGGAATTTCCGTGATACGATCACGCTACATGCATAACGCTTTCTACAAATATTCACCACAGATTTATTTGCATGTGGTTTTACGAACTTCCATCACAATACAAGGCATATTGACACTATGAAGCATTTTCTCTGCTTTTGCAGAGATTTTCAAACGCCAGTTTCTAAAATGAGGCAGATTTCGCAGAAAATCCTCTGGGAGCGAGTTCTACCCAAGAGACATGTATTTTACATAGATTCGCACACCGTGATATTCTGTGTTCCAAACACACTTCATGGATCTCGGATTCGACAAATATTCACTTCAGAGGTTTTAGCATGCAGATTACCGAACTTTCATACACCATAAAAGGCATATTTACCCCGAGAATCTATTAATCTGAGTTTGCAGGTTTTCGTAACGCAAGATTCGAAAATCAGGCAGATTTCTCAGGAAAAATCTCTTGGAGTGATTTCTAACGAAGAGAAATGTAATTTACATAAAATCCCTGGCCGTGAAATTCCGTGTTCCGAACATGCTACATGATTAATGGTTCGACAAATATTCACTCCAGATTTTTTAGCATGTGATTTACCAAACTTTCATCACAATACATTGAATATTGATACTTGGAAATATTTTCTCAGATTTTGCAGAGTTTTCCAAACGCCAGTTTCAAAAATGAAGCAGTTTTCGCAGAAAAATTCTCTTGCAGCGATTTCTACCCAATAGAGAAGTAATTTACATTGTTTTAATCACCGTGAAATTCCATGTTCCGAACACGGTCCATGCATCACGGATTAGAAAACGATTCTTTAATATGTTGTGAAAATATGGATTAACGATCTTTTTCCATCATAAAGGCATATTTACAACTACAAATATTTACTCTCATTTTGCAACTTTTTCCAAACTTCAGATTCGATAATCATGCAATTTTCGCAGAAAAATTCTATTCTAGCTAGTTCTACCCAAAATTATTGTAATTTAAATCATTTCATTACCGTGAAATTCCGTTTTCCATAAGCGCTACATGAATCACGGTTTGAAAAATAATCACTAGACTGTTATTAACCTGTGGATTACTGGACTTTCATTCACCATTCAAGGCATATTGACACTTAGAAGCATTTTCTCAGATTTCACAGGGTTCTCCTTATGGCAGATTTGAAAATGAGACACTTTTCACAGAAAAATTCTCTTCAAGCGAGTTCTACCCAGTAGACTTGTAACTTACATTGTTTCATTCACTATGACATTCCGTATTCCGAACACGTTACATGGATCACGAATTCGACAAACATCCTTTAATGTGTGTGAGCATGTGGATTACCGAACTTTCATCAACCATATAAGGCATATTTAAACCTAGAAGTATTTATTCTGATTTCGCAGGTTTTTCCTAACATCCAGTTTCAAAAATCATGAAATTTTCACAGAAAAATTCAATTCAAGCGAGTCCTATCCAGTAGAGTTGTTATTTTCATACTTTCACTCACCGATACATTCCGTGTTCCAACGTTACATTCATCACGGCTTGGACAAACATGATTTAATGACCGTGAGCATGTGGATTACAGATTTTTCAACCACAATACAAGGCATATATACACCTAGAAACATTTACTTAGATTTCACAGCTTTTTCTTAACGTCAGTTATGAAAATCATGCAGTATTCGCAGCAAAATTCTCTTGGTGCATGATCAATCCAATATAAATCTCATTTTGTAGACAACGTCCCCGTAACATTCCGTGTTCCAAAAATGGTACATGCACCACGGATTCAACAAATATTCACTTCTGTGTTGTTAGCATGCGGATTATACATCTTTAATAAACCATTGAATACATATTTTCAATTTAAAGCATTTACTAAGATTTTGCAGCATTTTCATAACACCAGTTTCAAAGCTGAGGCTGATTTTTCAGTAAAATTCTCCTGAATTGGGTTCTAACCTATAGATATGTAATTTACATAGTTTCCCTCAACGTGACATTCCGTGTTCCAAACACACTACATTCATCATGGTTATGAGAAACATTTTTAATGAGTTGTGTACATGTGTACTACAGAACTTTCATCCAACATACAAGGCATATTTAAACCTAGAGTAATTTACAATGAGTTCACACCTATTTTCTAATAGCAGTTTCGAAAATCAGGCAGTTTTCAAAAGAAAAAACTGTTGGAGCGTATTCTACCCAAAAGATATGTAAATTACACAGATTCTCCCGCTGTGAAATTCCGTGTTTCGAACACGCTACATGCAGATAGGATTCGACAAAATTCACTATAGAGTTGTTTGCATGTGGATTACAGTACTTTCATCACAATACAAGGCATATGGATGCTTAGAAGCATTTTCTGTGATTTCACAGAGCTTTCCAAACGCCAGTTTCGAAACTGAGGCAGATTTCTCGGCAAAATCCTCTTGGAGCGGGTTCAAAATTATAGACATTTAATTTAGATGGTTTCGCTCACCGTGAAATTCCATGTTCCGAACAAGCTACATGCATCTCGGATTTGACAAATATTCACTACAGGGTTGTTAGCAAGTGAATTACAGCATTTTCATCCACCATACATTGCTTACTGAGACTTTGAAGAATTTTCTCAGATTTCAAAGTTTAGTTTTAATACCAGGTTTGAAAATGAGGCAGATTTGGCAGGAAAATGCTCTTGGAGCGAGTTATAACCAAAAGATTTGTAATTTACCTATTTTCACTCACCGTGACATTCCGTATTCTGAACACGTTACATGCATCACGGATTCGACAAACATTCTTTAATGAGTTGTGAACATGTGTATTACCAAACTTTAATCCACCTTACAATGCATATTTATAAATAAAAAGTTTTATTCTGATTTAGTAGATTTCTCCTAATGTCAGTTTCTAAAACCATGCAGTTTTCACAGAAAAATGCTCTTGGTGCGAGTACTACCCAAGAGACATGCAATTTACATAGAACCCGTCATCGTGAAATTCCGTGTTCCGAAAATGCTACATGCATCACGGATTCGAAAATATTAACTACAGAGTTGTTAGCATAATGATTATTGAACTTTCATCCACCATAAAAGCCATATTGACACCTTGAAGCATTTACTCATATTTTGAAAGTTTTTCCTAATGCCAGTTTTGAAAATGAGGCAGATTCGCAGAAAAATTCTCATGGAGCGAGTACTTCCCTATAGAAATGTAATTTACATAGTTTCCCTCACAGTGACATTCCAATTTTAGAACACGCAACATGCATCAAGGTTTCAACAAACTTTCTCCAATGAGTTGTGAGCATGTAGATTACAGAACTTTCATCCACCATACATGGCATATTTACACCTAGAAACATTAACTCTGAATTTGCAGCTTTTACCTAATGCCAGTTTCAAAAATCAGGCCGTTATCTCAGGAAAATATTTTGGAGTGAGTTCTACCCTATAGACGTGTAGTTTATATAGATTCCATCGTCGGGAATTTCCGTGATACGATCACGCTACATGCATAACGCTTTCTACAAATATTCACCACAGATTTATTTGCATGTGGTTTTACGAACTTCCATCACAATACAAGGCATATTGACACTATGAAGCATTTTCTCTGCTTTTGCAGAGATTTTCAAACGCCAGTTTCTAAAATGAGGCAGATTTCGCAGAAAATCCTCTGGGAGCGAGTTCTACCCAAGAGACATGTATTTTACATAGATTCGCACACCGTGATATTCTGTGTTCCAAACACACTTCATGGATCTCGGATTCGACAAATATTCACTTCAGAGGTTTTAGCATGCAGATTACCGAACTTTCATACACCATAAAAGGCATATTTACCCCGAGAATCTATTAATCTGAGTTTGCAGGTTTTCGTAACGCAAGATTCGAAAATCAGGCAGATTTCTCAGGAAAAATCTCTTGGAGTGATTTCTAACGAAGAGAAATGTAATTTACATAAAATCCCTGGCCGTGAAATTCCGTGTTCCGAACATGCTACATGATTAATGGTTCGACAAATATTCACTCCAGATTTTTTAGCATGTGATTTACCAAACTTTCATCACAATACATTGAATATTGATACTTGGAAATATTTTCTCAGATTTTGCAGAGTTTTCCAAACGCCAGTTTCAAAAATGAAGCAGTTTTCGCAGAAAAATTCTCTTGCAGCGATTTCTACCCAATAGAGAAGTAATTTACATTGTTTTAATCACCGTGAAATTCCATGTTCCGAACACGGTCCATGCATCACGGATTAGAAAACGATTCTTTAATATGTTGTGAAAATATGGATTAACGATCTTTTTCCATCATAAAGGCATATTTACAACTACAAATATTTACTCTCATTTTGCAACTTTTTCCAAACTTCAGATTCGATAATCATGCAATTTTCGCAGAAAAATTCTATTCTAGCTAGTTCTACCCAAAATTATTGTAATTTAAATCATTTCATTACCGTGAAATTCCGTTTTCCATAAGCGCTACATGAATCACGGTTTGAAAAATAATCACTAGACTGTTATTAACCTGTGGATTACTGGACTTTCATTCACCATTCAAGGCATATTGACACTTAGAAGCATTTTCTCAGATTTCACAGGGTTCTCCTTATGGCAGATTTGAAAATGAGACACTTTTCACAGAAAAATTCTCTTCAAGCGAGTTCTACCCAGTAGACTTGTAACTTACATTGTTTCATTCACTATGACATTCCGTATTCCGAACACGTTACATGGATCACGAATTCGACAAACATCCTTTAATGTGTGTGAGCATGTGGATTACCGAACTTTCATCAACCATATAAGGCATATTTAAACCTAGAAGTATTTATTCTGATTTCGCAGGTTTTTCCTAACATCCAGTTTCAAAAATCATGAAATTTTCACAGAAAAATTCAATTCAAGCGAGTCCTATCCAGTAGAGTTGTTATTTTCATACTTTCACTCACCGATACATTCCGTGTTCCAACGTTACATTCATCACGGCTTGGACAAACATGATTTAATGACCGTGAGCATGTGGATTACAGATTTTTCAACCACAATACAAGGCATATATACACCTAGAAACATTTACTTAGATTTCACAGCTTTTTCTTAACGTCAGTTATGAAAATCATGCAGTATTCGCAGCAAAATTCTCTTGGTGCATGATCAATCCAATATAAATCTCATTTTGTAGACAACGTCCCCGTAACATTCCGTGTTCCAAAAATGGTACATGCACCACGGATTCAACAAATATTCACTTCTGTGTTGTTAGCATGCGGATTATACATCTTTAATAAACCATTGAATACATATTTTCAATTTAAAGCATTTACTAAGATTTTGCAGCATTTTCATAACACCAGTTTCAAAGCTGAGGCTGATTTTTCAGTAAAATGCTCCTGAATTGGGTTCTAACCTATAGATATGTAATTTACATAGTTTCCCTCAACGTGACATTCCGTGTTCCAAACACACTACATTCATCATGGTTATGAGAAACATTTTTAATGAGTTGTGTACATGTGTACTACAGAACTTTCATCCAACATACAAGGCATATTTAAACCTAGAGTAATTTACAATGAGTTCACACCTATTTTCTAATAGCAGTTTCGAAAATCAGGCAGTTTTCAAAAGAAAAAACTGTTGGAGCGTATTCTACCCAAAAGATATGTAAATTACACAGATTCTCCCGCTGTGAAATTCCGTGTTTCGAACACGCTACATGCAGATAGGATTCGACAAAATTCACTATAGAGTTGTTTGCATGTGGATTACAGTACTTTCATCACAATACAAGGCATATGGATGCTTAGAAGCATTTTCTGTGATTTCACAGAGCTTTCCAAACGCCAGTTTCGAAACTGAGGCAGATTTCTCGGCAAAATCCTCTTGGAGCGGGTTCAAAATTATAGACATTTAATTTAGATGGTTTCGCTCACCGTGAAATTCCATGTTCCGAACAAGCTACATGCATCTCGGATTTGACAAATATTCACTACAGGGTTGTTAGCAAGTGAATTACAGCATTTTCATCCACCATACATTGCTTACTGAGACTTTGAAGAATTTTCTCAGATTTCAAAGTTTAGTTTTAATACCAGGTTTGAAAATGAGGCAGATTTGGCAGGAAAATGCTCTTGGAGCGAGTTATAACCAAAAGATTTGTAATTTACCTATTTTCACTCACCGTGACATTCCGTATTCTGAACACGTTACATGCATCACGGATTCGACAAACATTCTTTAATGAGTTGTGAACATGTGTATTACCAAACTTTAATCCACCTTACAATGCATATTTATAAATAAAAAGTTTTATTCTGATTTAGTAGATTTCTCCTAATGTCAGTTCCTAAAACCATGCAGTTTTCACAGAAAAATGCTCTTGGTGCGAGTACTACCCAAGAGACATGCAATTTACATAGAACCCGTCATCGTGAAATTCCGTGTTCCGAAAATGCTACATGCATCACGGATTCGAAAATATTAACTACAGAGTTGTTAGCATAATGATTATTGAACTTTCATCCACCATAAAAGCCATATTGACACCTTGAAGCATTTACTCATATTTTGAAAGTTTTTCCTAATGCCAGTTTTGAAAATGAGGCAGATTCGCAGAAAAATTCTCATGGAGCGAGTACTTCCCTATAGAAATGTAATTTACATAGTTTCCCTCACAGTGACATTCCAATTTTAGAACACGCAACATGCATCAAGGTTTCAACAAACTTTCTCCAATGAGTTGTGAGCATGTAGATTACAGAACTTTCATCCACCATACATGGCATATTTACACCTAGAAACATTAACTCTGAATTTGCAGCTTTTACCTAATGCCAGTTTCAAAAATCAGGCCGTTATCTCAGGAAAATATTTTGGAGTGAGTTCTACCCTATAGACGTGTAGTTTATATAGATTCCATCGTCGGGAATTTCCGTGATACGATCACGCTACATGCATAACGCTTTCTACAAATATTCACCACAGATTTATTTGCATGTGGTTTTACGAACTTCCATCACAATACAAGGCATATTGACACTATGAAGCATTTTCTCTGCTTTTGCAGAGATTTTCAAACGCCAGTTTCTAAAATGAGGCAGATTTCGCAGAAAATCCTCTGGGAGCGAGTTCTACCCAAGAGACATGTATTTTACATAGATTCGCACACCGTGATATTCTGTGTTCCAAACACACTTCATGGATCTCGGATTCGACAAATATTCACTTCAGAGGTTTTAGCATGCAGATTACCGAACTTTCATACACCATAAAAGGCATATTTACCCCGAGAATCTATTAATCTGAGTTTGCAGGTTTTCGTAACGCAAGATTCGAAAATCAGGCAGATTTCTCAGGAAAAATCTCTTGGAGTGATTTCTAACGAAGAGAAATGTAATTTACATAAAATCCCTGGCCGTGAAATTCCGTGTTCCGAACATGCTACATGATTAATGGTTCGACAAATATTCACTCCAGATTTTTTAGCATGTGATTTACCAAACTTTCATCACAATACATTGAATACTGATACTTGGAAATATTTTCTCAGATTTTGCAGAGTTTTCCAAACGCCAGTTTCAAAAATGAAGCAGTTTTCGCACAAAAATTCTCTTGCAGCGATTTCTACCCAATAGAGAAGTAATTTACATTGTTTTAATCACCGTGAAATTCCATGTTCCGAACACGGTCCATGCATCACGGATTAGAAAACGATTTTTAATATGTTGTGAAAATATGGATTAACGATCTTTTTTCCATCATAAAGGCATATTTACAGCTACAAATATTTACTCTCATTTTGCAACTTTTTCCAAACTTCAGATTCGATAATCATGCAATTTTCGCAGAAAAATTCTATTCTAGGTAGTTCTACCCAAAATTATTGTAATTTACATCATTTCATTACCGTGAAATTCCGTTTTCCATAAGCGCTACATGAATCACGGTTTGTAAAATAATCACTAGACTGTTATTAACCTGTGGATTACTGGACTTTCATTCACCATCCAAGGCATATTGACACTTAGAAGCATTTTCTCAGATTTCAAAGGGTTTTCCTAATGGCAGATTTGAAAATGAGGCACATTTCGCAGAAAAATTCTCTTCAAGCGAGTTCTACCCAATAGACTTGTAACTTACATTGTTTCATTAACTATGACATTCCATATTCCGAACACGTTACATGGATCACGAATTCGACAAACATCATTTACTGAGTGTGATCATGTGGATTACCGAAATTTCATCCACCATACAAGGCATATTTACACCCAGAAGTATTTATTCTGATTTCGCAGGTTTTTCCTAACATCCAGTTTCGAAAATCATGAAATTTTCACAGAAAAATTCAATTCAAGCGAGTCCTATCCAGTAGAGTTGTTATTTTCATAGTTTCACTCACCGATACATTCCGTGTTCCAACGTTACATTCATCACGGCTTGGACAAACATGATTTAATGACTGTGAGCATGTGGATTACAGATTTTTCAACCACAATACAAGGCATATTTACACCTAGAAACATTTACTTAGATTTCACAGCTTTTTCCTTACCTCAGTTATGAAAATCATTCAGTATTCGCAGCAAAATTCTCTTGGTGCATGATCTATCCCATAGAAATATCATTTTGTAGAAACCGTCCCCTTAACATTCCGTGTTCCAAAAATGGTACATGCACCACGGATTCAACAATTATTCACTTCTGAGTTGTTAGCATGCAGATTATAAATCTTTAATAAACCATTGAAGATATATTTTCAATTTAAAGCATTTACTAATATTTTGCAGCATTTTCATAACACCAGTTTCAAAGCTGAGGCTGATTTTTCAGTAAAATGCTCCTGGAATGGGTTGTAACCTATAGATATGTAATTTACATAGTTTCCCTCAACGTGACATTCCGTGTTCCAAACACACTACATTCATCATGGTTATGAGAAATATTTTTAATGAGTTGTGTACATGTGTATTACAGAACTTTCATCCACCATACAAGGCATACTTAAACCTAGAATAATTTACACTGAGTTCGCACCTATTTCCTAATAGCAGTTTCGAAAATCAGGCAGTTTTCAAAGGAAAAAACTGTTGGAGCGTGTTCTACCCAAAAGATATGTAAATTACATAGATTCTCCCGCTGTGAAATTCCGTGTTTTGAACACGCAACATGCAGATAGGATTCGACAAAAATTCACTATAGAGTTGTTTGCATGTGGATTACAGGACTTTCATCACATACAAGGCGTATGGATGCTTAGAAGCATTTTCTGTGATTTCACAGAGCTTTCCAAATGCTAGTTTCGAAACTGAGGGAGATTTCACGGCAAAATCCTCTTGGAGCGGGTTCAAAACACTAGACATGTAATTTAGATGGATTCGCTCACCGTGAAGTTCCATGTTCCGAACACGCTACATACATCTCAGATTCGACAAATATTCACTACAGAGTTGTTAGCAAGTTGATTACAGCACTTTCATCCACCATACATGGCTTACTGACACTTTGAAGAATTTTCTCAGATTTCACAGTTTAGTTTTTATGCCAGGTATGAAAATGAGGCCAATTTGGCAGGAAAATGCTCTTGGAGCGAGTTCTAACCAAAAGATATGTAATTTACCTATTTTCACTCACCGTGACATTCCGTGTTCTGAACACGTTACATGCATCACGGATTCGACAAACATTCTTTAATGAGTTGTGAACATGTGTATTACCAAACTTTAATCCACCTTACAATGCATATTTATAAATAGAAAGTTTTATTCTGATTTAGTAGATTTCTCCTAATGTCAGTTTCTAAAACCATGCAGTTTTCACAAAAAATGCTCTTGGAGCGAGTACTACCCAAGAGACATGCAATTTACATAGAACCCGTCATCGTGAAATTCCGTGTTCCGAAAATGCTACATGCATCACGGATTCGAAAATATTCACTACAGAGTTGTTAGCATAATGATTATCGAACTTTCATCCACCATAAAAGCCATATTGATACCTTGAAGCATTTACTCATATTTTGAAAGTTTTTCCTAATGCCAGTTTTGAAAATGAGGCAGATTCGCAGAAATATTCTCGTGGAGCGAGTACTTCCCAATAGAAATGTAATTTACATAGTTTCCCTCACAGTGACATTCCAATTTCTGAACACGCTTCATGCATCAAGGTTTCAACAAACTTTCTCCAATGAGTTGTGAGCATGAAGATTACAGAACTTTCATCCACCATACATGGCATATTTACACCTAGAAACATTAACCCTGAATTTGCAGCTTTTAACTAATGCCAGTTTCAAAAATCAGGCCGTTATCTCAGGAAAATATTTTGGAGTGAGTTCTACCCTATAGATGTTCAGTTTACATAGATTCCATCGCTGGGAATTTCCGTGATACGATCACGCTACATGCATAACGCTTTCTACAAATATTCACCACAGATTTATTTGCATGTGGTTTTACGAACTTCCATCACAATACAAGGCATATTGACACTATGAAGCATTTTCTCTGCTTTTGCAGAGATTTTCAAACGCCAGTTTCGAAAATGAGGCAGATTTCGCAGAAATATCTCTGGGAGCGAGTTCTACACAAGAGACATGTATTTTACATAGATTCGCACACCGTGATATTCTGTGTTCCAAACACACTTCATGTATCTCGGATTCGACAAATATTAACTAAAGAGTTTTTAGCATGCAGATTACCGAACTTTCATCCACCATACAAGGCATATTTACACCCAGAAGTATTTATTCTGATTTCGCAGGTTTTTCCTAAAATCCAGTTTCGAAAATCATGAAATTTTCACAGAAAAATTCAATTCAAGCGAGTCCTATCCAGTAGAGTTGTTATTTTCATAGCTTCACTCACGGATACATTCCGTGCTCCAACGTTATATTCATCACGGCTTGGACAAACATGATTTAATGACTGTGAGCATGTGGATTACAAATTTTTCAACCACAATACAAGGCATATTTTCACCTAGAAACATTTACTTAGATTTCGCAGATTTTTACTAACGTCAGTTATGAAAATCATGGAATATTCGCAGCAAAATTCTCTTGGTGCATGATCTATCCAATATAAATCTCATTTTGTAGACACCGTCCCCGTAACATTCCGTGTTCCGAAAATGGTACATGCACCACGGATTCAACAAATATTCACTTCTGAGTTGTTAGCACGCGGATTATACATCTTTAATAAACCATTGAAGATATATTTTCAATTTAAAGCATTTACTAAGATTTTGCAGCATTTTCATAACACCAGTTTCAAAGCTGATGCTGATTTTTCAGTAAAAAGCTCCTGGATTTGGTTCTAACCTATAGATATGTAGTTTACATAGTTTCCCTCAACGTGACATTCCGTGTTCCAAACACACTACATTCATCATGGTTATGAGAAATATTTTTAATGAGTTGTGTACATGTGTATTACAGAACTTTCATCCACCATACAAGGCATATTTATACCTAGAATTATTTACACTGAGTTCGCACCTATTTCCTAATAGCAGTTTCGAAAATCAGGCAGTTTTCAAAGGAAAAAACTGTTGGAGCGTGTTCTACCCAAAAGATATGTAAATTACATAGATTCTCCTGCTGTGAAATTCCGTGTTTCGAACATGCTACATGCAGATAGGATTCGACAAAAATTCACTGTAGAGTTGTTTGCATGTGGATTACAGGACTTTCATCACAATAAAAGGCATATGGATGCTTAGAAGCATTTTCTGTGATTTCACAGAACTTTCCAAACTCCAGTTTTGAAACTGAGGCAGATTTCACCGCAAAATACTCTTGGAGCGGTTTCAAAACAATAGACATGTAATTTAGATGGATTCGCTCACCGTGAAATTCCATGTTCCGAACACGCTACATGCATCATGGATTCGACAAATATTCACTACAGGGTTGTTAGCAAGTGGATTACAGCACTTTCATCCACCATACATGGCTTACTGACACTTTGAAGAATTTTCTCAGATTTCACAGGTTAGTTTTAATGCGAGGTTTGAAAATGAGGCCGATTTGGCAGGAAAATGCTCTTGGAGCGAGTTCTAACCAAAAGATATGTAATTTACCTATTTTCACTCACCGTGACATTCCGTGTTCTGAACACATTACATGCATCACGGATTCGACAAACATTCTTTAATGAGTTGTGAACATGTGTATTACCAAACTTTAATCCACCTTACAATGCATATTTATAAATACAAAGTTTTATTCTGATTTAGTAGATTTCTCCTAATGTCAGTTTTTAAAATCATGCAGTTTTTGCAGAAAAATGCTCTTGGAGTGAGTTCTACCCAAGAGACATGCAATTTACATAGAACCCGTCATCGTGAAATTCCGTGTTCCGAAAATGCTACATGCATCACGGATTCGAAAATATTCACTACAGAGTTGTTAGCATAATGATTATCGAACTTTCATCCACCATAAAAGCCATATTGACACCTTGAAGCATTTACTCATATTTCAAAAGTTTTTCCTAATGCCAGTTTTGAAAATGAGGAAAATTCGCAGAAAAATTCTCGTGGAGCGAGTACTTCCCAATAGAAATGTAATTTACATAGTTTCCCTCACAGTGACATTCAAATTTCTGTACACGCTACATGCATCAAGGTTTTAACAAACTTTCTCCAATGAGTTGTGAGCATGAAGATTACAGAACTTTCATCCACCATACATGGCATATTTACACCTAGAAACATTAACTCTGAATTTGCAGCTTTTACCTAATGCCAGTTTCAAAAATCAGGCCGTTATCTCAGGAAATTATTTTGGAGTGAGTTCTACCCTATAGACGTGTAGTTTACATAGATTCCATCGCCGGGTATTTCCCTGATATGATCACGCTACATGCATAACGCTTTCTACAAATATTCACCACATATTTATTTGCATGTAGTTTTACGAACTTCCATCACAATACAAGGCATATTGACACTATGAAGCATTTTCTCTGCTTTTGCAGAAATTTTCAAGCGTCAGTTTCGAAAATGAGGCAAATTTAGCAGAAAAATCTCTGGGAGCGAGTTCTACCCAAGAGACATGTATTTTACATCGATTCGCACACCGTGATATTCTGTGTTCCAAACACACTTCATGTATCTAGGATTCGACAAATATTCTCTACAGAGTTGTTAGCATGCAGATTACCGAACTTTCATCCACCATACAAGGCATATTTACACCGAGAATCTATTAATTTGAGTTTGCAGGTTTTTCGTAACGCAAGATTCGAAAATCAGGCAGATTTCTCAGGAAAAATCTCTTGGAGTGATTTCTAACGAAGAGAAATGAAATTTACATATATTCCCTGGCCGTGAAATTCAGTGTTCTGAACATGCTACATGATTAATGGTTCGACAAATATTCACTCCAGATTTTTTAGCATGTGATTTACCAAACTTTCATCACAATAGTTTGAATATTGATACTTAGAAATATTTTCTCAGATTTTGCAGAGTTTTCCAAACGCCAGTTTCAAAAATGAAGCAGTTTTCGCAGAAAAATTCTCTTGCAGCGAGTTCTACCCAATAGAGTAGTAATTTAAATTGTTTTAATCACTGTGAAATTCCATGTTCCGAACACGGTCCATGCATCATGGATTAGAAAACGATTCTTTAATATGTTGTGAAAATATGGATTAACGATCTTTTTCCATCATAAACGCGTATTTAAAACTACAAATATTTACTCTCATTTTGCAACTTTTTCCAAACTTCAGATTCGATAATCATGCAATTTTCGCAGAAAAATTCTATTCTAGCTAGTTCTACCCAAAAGAATTGTAATTTACATCGTTTCATTACCGTGAAATTCCGTTTTCCATAAGCGCTACATGAATCACGGTTTGAAAAATAATCACTAGACTGTTATTAACCTGTGGATTACTGGACTTTCATTCACCATTCAAGGCATATTGACACTTAGAAGCATTTTCTCAGATTTCACAGGGTTCTCCTAATGGCAGATTTGAAAATGAGGCACATTACACAGAAAAATTCTCTTCAAGCGAGTTCTACCCAATAGAATTGTAACTTACATTGTTTCATTCACTATGACATTCCGTATTCCGAACACGTTTCATGGATCACGAATTCCACAAACATTCTTTAATGAGTGAGAGCATGTGGATTACCGAACTTTCATCCACCATACAAGGCATATTTAAACCTAGAAGTATTTATTCTGATTTCGCAGGTTTTTCCCAACATCCAGTTTCGAAAATCATGAAATTTTCACAGAAAAATTCAATTCAAGCGAGTCCTATCCAGTAGAGTTGTTATTTTCATA
Source organism: Camelus ferus (assembly GCF_009834535.1). Lineage (NCBI taxonomy): Eukaryota > Metazoa > Chordata > Mammalia > Artiodactyla > Camelidae > Camelus > Camelus ferus. The sequence continues at coordinate 416,692 of NC_045713.1, read as the reverse complement.
GTTTCACTCACCGATACATTCCGTGTTCCAACGTTACATTCATCACGGCTTGGACAAACATGATTTAATGACTGTGAGCATGTGGATTACAGATTTTTTCAACCACAATACAAGGCATATTTACACCTAGAAACATTTACTTAGATTTCACAGCTTTTTCCTTACCTCAGTTATGAAAATCATTCAGTATTCGCAGCAAAATTCTCTTGGTGCATGATCTATCCCATAGAAATATCATTTTGTAGAAACCGTCCCCTTAACATTCCGTGTTCCAAAAATGGTACATGCACCACGGATTCAACAATTATTCACTTCTGAGTTGTTAGCATGCAGATTATAAATCTTTAATAAACCATTGAAGATATATTTTCAATTTAAAGCATTTACTAATATTTTGCAGCATTTTCATAACACCAGTTTCAAAGCTGAGGCTGATTTTTCAGTAAAATGCTCCTGGAATGGGTTGTAACCTATAGATATGTAATTTACATAGTTTCCCTCAACGTGACATTCCGTGTTCCAAACACACTACATTCATCATGGTTATGAGAAACATTTTTAATGAGTTGTGTACATGTGTATTACAGAACTTTCATCCACCATACAAGGCATACTTAAACCTAGAATAATTTACACTGAGTTCGCACCTATTTCCTAATAGCAGTTTCGAAAATCAGGCAGTTTTCAAAGGAAAAAACTGTTGGAGCGTGTTCTACCCAAAAGATATGTAAATTACATAGATTCTCCCGCTGTGAAATTCCGTGTTTTGAACAAGCAACATGCAGATAGGATTCGACAAAAATTCACTGTAGAGTTGTTTGCATGTGGATTACAGGACTTTCATCACATACAAGGCGTATGGATGCTTAGAAGCATTTTCTGTGATTTCACAGAGCTTTCCAAATGCTAGTTTCGAAACTGAGGGAGATTTCACGGCAAAATCCTCTTGGAGCGGGTTCAAAACACTAGACATGTAATTTAGATGGATTCGCTCACCGTGAAGTTCCATGTTCCGAACACGCTACATACATCATGGATTCGACAAATATTCACTACAGAGTTGTTAGCAAGTTGATTACAGCACTTTCATCCACCATACATGGCTTACTGACACTTTGAAGAATTTTCTCAGATTTCACAGTTTAGTTTTTATGCCAGGTATGAAAATGAGGCCAATTTGGCAGGAAAATGCTCTTGGAGCGAGTTCTAACCAAAAGATATGTAATTTACCTATTTTCACTCACCGTGACATTCCGTGTTCTGAACACGTTACATGCATCACGGATTCGACAAACATTCTTTAATGAGTTGTGAACATGTGTATTACCAAACTTTAATCCACCTTACAATGCATATTTATAAATAGAAAGTTTTATTCTGATTTAGTAGATTTCTCCTAATGTCAGTTTCTAAAACCATGCAGTTTTCACAAAAAATGCTCTTGGAGCGAGTACTACCCAAGAGACATGCAATTTACATAGAACCCGTCATCGTGAAATTCCGTGTTCCGAAAATGCTACATGCATCACGGATTCGAAAATATTCACTACAGAGTTGTTAGCATAATGATTATCGAACTTTCATCCACCATAAAAGCCATATTGATACCTTGAAGCATTTACTCATATTTTGAAAGTTTTTCCTAATGCCAGTTTTGAAAATGAGGCAGATTCGCAGAAATATTCTCGTGGAGCGAGTACTTCCCAATAGAAATGTAATTTACATAGTTTCCCTCACAGTGACATTCCAATTTCTGAACACGCTTCATGCATCAAGGTTTCAACAAACTTTCTCCAATGAGTTGTGAGCATGAAGATTACAGAACTTTCATCCACCATACATGGCATATTTACACCTAGAAACATTAACCCTGAATTTGCAGCTTTTAACTAATGCCAGTTTCAAAAATCAGGCCGTTATCTCAGGAAAATATTTTGGAGTGAGTTCTACCCTATAGATGTTCAGTTTACATAGATTCCATCGCTGGGAATTTCCATGATACGATCACGCTACATGCATAACGCTTTCTACAAATATTCACCACAGATTTATTTGCATGTGGTTTTACGAACTTCCATCACAATACAAGGCATATTGACACTATGAAGCATTTTCTCTGCTTTTGCAGAGATTTTCAAACGCCAGTTTCGAAAATGAGGCAGATTTCGCAGAAATATCTCTGGGAGCGAGTTCTACACAAGAGACATGTATTTTACATAGATTCGCACACCGTGATATTCTGTGTTCCAAACACACTTCATGTATCTCGGATTCGACAAATATTAACTAAAGAGTTTTTAGCATGCAGATTACCGAACTTTCATCCACCATACAAGGCATATTTACACCCAGAAGTATTTATTCTGATTTCGCAGGTTTTTCCTAAAATCCAGTTTCGAAAATCATGAAATTTTCACAGAAAAATTCAATTCAAGCGAGTCCTATCCAGTAGAGTTGTTATTTTCATAGCTTCACTCACGGATACATTCCGTGCTCCAACGTTATATTCATCACGGCTTGGACAAACATGATTTAATGACTGTGAGCATGTGGATTACAAATTTTTCAACCACAATACAAGGCATATTTTCACCTAGAAACATTTACTTAGATTTCGCAGATTTTTACTAACGTCAGTTATGAAAATCATGGAATATTCGCAGCAAAATTCTCTTGGTGCATGATCTATCCAATATAAATCTCATTTTGTAGACACCGTCCCCGTAACATTCCGTGTTCCGAAAATGGTACATGCACCACGGATTCAACAAATATTCACTTCTGAGTTGTTAGCACGCGGATTATACATCTTTAATAAACCATTGAAGATATATTTTCAATTTAAAGCATTTACTAAGATTTTGCAGCCTTTTCATAACACCAGTTTCAAAGCTGATGCTGATTTTTCAGTAAAAAGCTCCTGGAGTTGGTTCTAACCTATAGATATGTAGTTTACATAGTTTCCCTCAACGTGACATTCCGTGTTCCAAACACACTACATTCATCATGGTTATGAGAAATATTTTTAATGAGTTGTGTACATGTGTATTACAGAACTTTCATCCACCATACAAGGCATATTTAAACCTAGAATTATTTACACTGAGTTCGCACCTATTTCCTAATAGCAGTTTCGAAAATCAGGCAGTTTTCAAAGGAAAAAACTGTTGGAGCGTGTTCTACCCAAAAGATATGTAAATTACATAGATTCTCCTGCTGTGAAATTCCGTGTTTCGAACATGCTACATGCAGATAGGATTCGACAAAAATTCACTGTAGAGTTGTTTGCATGTGGATTACAGGACTTTCATCACAATAAAAGGCATATGGATGCTTAGAAGCATTTTCTGTGATTTCACAGAACTTTCCAAACTCCAGTTTTGAAACTGAGGCAGATTTCACCGCAAAATACTCTTGGAGCGGTTTCAAAACAATAGACATGTAATTTAGATGGATTCGCTCACCGTGAAATTCCATGTTCCGAACACGCTACATGCATCATGGATTCGACAAATATTCACTACAGGGTTGTTAGCAAGTGGATTACAGCACTTTCATCCACCATACATGGCTTACTGACACTTTGAAGAATTTTCTCAGATTTCACAGGTTAGTTTTAATGCGAGGTTTGAAAATGAGGCCGATTTGGCAGGAAAATGCTCTTGGAGCGAGTTCTAACCAAAAGATATGTAATTTACCTATTTTCACTCACCGTGACATTCCGTGTTCTGAACACATTACATGCATCACGGATTCGACAAACATTCTTTAATGAGTTGTGAACATGTGTATTACCAAACTTTAATCCACCTTACAATGCATATTTATAAATACAAAGTTTTATTCTGATTTAGTAGATTTCTCCTAATGTCAGTTTTTAAAATCATGCAGTTTTTGCAGAAAAATGCTCTTGGAGTGAGTTCTACCCAAGAGACATGCAATTTACATAGAACCCGTCATCGTGAAATTCCGTGTTCCGAAAATGCTACATGCATCACGGATTCGAAAATATTCACTACAGAGTTGTTAGCATAATGATTATCGAACTTTCATCCACCATAAAAGCCATATTGACACCTTGAAGCATTTACTCATATTTCAAAAGTTTTTCCTAATGCCAGTTTTGAAAATGAGGAAAATTCGCAGAAAAATTCTCGTGGAGCGAGTACTTCCCAATAGAAATGTAATTTACATAGTTTCCCTCACAGTGACATTCAAATTTCTGTACACGCTACATGCATCAAGGTTTTAACAAACTTTCTCCAATGAGTTGTGAGCATGAAAATTACAGAACTTTCATCCACCATACATGGCATATTTACACCTAGAAACATTAACTCTGAATTTGCAGCTTTTACCTAATGCCAGTTTCAAAAATCAGGCCGTTATCTCAGGAAATTATTTTGGAGTGAGTTCTACCCTATAGACGTGTAGTTTACATAGATTCCATCGCCGGGTATTTCCCTGATATGATCACGCTACATGCATAACGCTTTCTACAAATATTCACCACATATTTATTTGCATGTAGTTTTACGAACTTCCATCACAATACAAGGCATATTGACACTATGAAGCATTTTCTCTGCTTTTGCAGAAATTTTCAAGCGTCAGTTTCGAAAATGAGGCAAATTTAGCAGAAAAATCTCTGGGAGCGAGTTCTACCCAAGAGACATGTATTTTACATCGATTCGCACACCGTGATATTCTGTGTTCCAAACACACTTCATGTATCTAGGATTCGACAAATATTCTCTACAGAGTTGTTAGCATGCAGATTACTGAACTTTCATCCACCATACAAGGCATATTTACACCGAGAATCTATTAATTTGAGTTTGCAGGGTTTTCGTAATGCAAGATTCGAAAATCAGGCAGATTTCTCAGGAAAAATCTCTTGGAGTGATTTCTAACGAAGAGAAATGAAATTTACATATATTCCCTGGCCGTGAAATTCAGTGTTCTGAACATGCTACATGATTAATGGTTCGACAAATATTCACTCCAGATTTTTTAGCATGTGATTTACCAAACTTTCATCTCAATAGTTTGAATATTGATACTTAGAAATATTTTCTCAGATTTTGCAGAGTTTTCCAAACGCCAGTTTCAAAAATGAAGCAGTTTTCGCAGAAAAATTCTCTTGCAGCGAGTTCTACCCAATAGAGTAGTAATTTAAATTGTTTTAATCACTGTGAAATTCCATGTTCCGAACACGGTCCATGCATCATGGATTAGAAAACGATTCTTTAATATGTTGTGAAAATATGGATTAACGATCTTTTTCCATCATAAACGCGTATTTAAAACTACAAATATTTACTCTCATTTTGCAACTTTTTCCAAACTTCAGATTCGATAATCATGCAATTTTCGCAGAAAAATTCTATTCTAGCTAGTTCTACCCAAAAGAATTGTAATTTACATCGTTTCATTACCGTGAAATTCCGTTTTCCATAAGCGCTACATGAATCACGGTTTGAAAAATAATCACTAGACTGTTATTAACCTGTGTATTACTGGACTTTCATTCACCATTCAAGGCATATTGACACTTAGAAGCATTTTCTCAGATTTCACAGGGTTCTCCTAATGGCAGATTTGAAAATGAGGCACATTACGCAGAAAAATTCTCTTCAAGCGAGTTCTACCCAATAGAATTGTAACTTACATTGTTTCATTCACTATGACATTCCGTATTCCGAACACGTTTCATGGATCACGAATTCCACAAACATTCTTTAATGAGTGAGAGCATGTGGATTACCGAACTTTCATCCACCATACAAGGCATATTTAAACCTAGAAGTATTTATTCTGATTTCGCAGGTTTTTCCCAACATCCAGTTTCGAAAATCATGAAATTTTCACAGAAAAATTCAATTCAAGCGAGTCCTATCCAGTAGAGTTGTTATTTTCATAGTTTCACTCACCGATACATTCCGTGTTCCAACGTTACATTCATCACGGCTTGGACAAACATGATTTAATGACTGTGAGCATGTGGATTACAGATTTTTCAACCACAATACAAGGCATATTTACACCTAGAAACATTTACTTAGATTTCACAGCTTTTTCCTTACCTCAGTTATGAAAATCATTCAGTATTCGCAGCAAAATTCTCTTGGTGCATGATCTATCCCATAGAAATATCATTTTGTAGAAACCGTCCCCTTAACATTCCGTGTTCCAAAAATGGTACATGCACCACGGATTCAACAATTATTCACTTCTGAGTTGTTAGCATGCAGATTATAAATCTTTAATAAACCATTGAAGATATATTTTCAATTTAAAGCATTTACTAATATTTTGCAGCATTTTCATAACACCAGTTTCAAAGCTGAGGCTGATTTTTCAGTAAAATGCTCCTGGAATGGGTTGTAACCTATAGATATGTAATTTACATAGTTCCCCTCAACGTGACATTCCGTGTTCCAAACACACTACATTCATCATGGTTATGAGAAATATTTTTAATGAGTTGTGTACATGTGTATTACAGAACTTTCATCCACCATACAAGGCATACTTAAACCTAGAATAATTTACACTGAGTTCGCACCTATTTCCTAATAGCAGTTTCGAAAATCAGGCAGTTTTCAAAGGAAAAAACTGTTGGAGCGTGTTCTACCCAAAAGATATGTAAATTACATAGATTCTCCCGCTGTGAAATTCCGTGTTTTGAACACGCAACATGCAGATAGGATTCGACAAAAATTCCCTATAGAGTTGTTTGCATGTGGATTACAGGACTTTCATCACATACAAGGCATATGGATGCTTAGAAGCATTTTCTGTTATTTCACAGAGCTTTCCAAATGCTAGTTTCGAAACTGAGGGAGATTTCACGGCAAAATCCTCTTGGAGCGGGTTCAAAACACTAGACATGTAATTTAGATGGATTCGCTCACCGTGAAGTTCCATGTCCCGAACACGCTACATACATCTCAGATTCGACAAATATTCACTACAGAGTTGTTAGCAAGTTGATTACAGCACTTTCATCCACCATACATGGCTTACTGACACTTTGAAGAATTTTCTCAGATTTCACAGTTTAGTTTTTATGCCAGGTATGAAAATGAGGCCAATTTGGCAGGAAAATGCTCTTGGAGCGAGTTCTAACCAAAAGATATGTAATTTACCTATTTTCACTCACCGTGACATTCCGTGTTCTGAACACGTTACATGCATCACGGATTCGACAAACATTCTTTAATGAGTTGTGAACATGTGTATTACCAAACTTTAATCCACCTTACAATGCATATTTATAAATAGAAAGTTTTATTCTGATTTAGTAGATTTCTCCTAATGTCAGTTTCTAAAACCATGCAGTTTTCACAGAAAAATGCTCTTGGTGCGAGTACTACCCAAGAGACATGCAATTTACATAGAACCCGTCATCGTGAAATTCCGTGTTCCGAAAATGCTACATGCATCACGGATTCGAAAATATTCACTACAGAGTTGTTAGCATAATGATTATCGAACTTTCATCCACCATAAAAGCCATATTGATACCTTGAAGCATTTACTCATATTTTGAAAGTTTTTCCTAATGCCAGTTTTGAAAATGAGGCAGATTCGCAGAAATATTCTCGTGGAGCGAGTACTTCCCAATAGAAATGTAATTTACATAGTTTCCCTCACAGTGACATTCCAATTTCTGAACACGCTTCATGCATCAAGGTTTCAACAAACTTTCTCCAATGAGTTGTGAGCATGAAGATTACAGAACTTTCATCCACCATACATGGCATATTTACACCTAGAAACATTAACCCTGAATTTGCAGCTTTTAACTAATGCCAGTTTCAAAAATCAGGCCGTTATCTCAGGAAAATATTTTGGAGTGAGTTCTACCCTATAGATGTTCAGTTTACATAGATTCCATCGCTGGGAATTTCCGTGATACGATCACGCTACATGCATAACGCTTTCTACAAATATTCACCACAGATTTATTTGCATGTGGTTTTACGAACTTCCATCACAATACAAGGCATATTGACACTATGAAGCATTTTCTCTGCTTTTGCAGAGATTTTCAAACGCCAGTTTCGAAAATGAGGCAGATTTCGCAGAAAAATCTCTGGGAGCGAGTTCTACACAAGAGACATGTATTTTACATAGATTCGCACACCGTGATATTCTGTGTTCCAAACACACTTCATGTATCTCGGATTCGACAAATATTAACTAAAGAGTTTTTAGCATGCAGATTACCGAACTTTCATCCACCATACAAGGCATATTTACACCCAGAAGTATTTATTCTGATTTCGCAGGTTTTTCCTAAAATCCAGTTTCGAAAATCATGAAATTTTCACAGAAAAATTCAATTCAAGCGAGTCCTATCCAGTAGAGTTGTTATTTTCATAGATTCACTCACGGATACATTCCGTGCTCCAACGTTATATTCATCACGGCTTGGACAAACATGATTTAATGACTGTGAGCATGTGGATTACAAATTTTTCAACCACAATACAAGGCATATTTTCACCTAGAAACATTTACTTAGATTTCGCAGATTTTTACTAACGTCAGTTATGAAAATCATGGAATATTCGCAGCAAAATTCTCTTGGTGCATGATCTATCCAATATAAATCTCTTTTTGTAGACACCGTCCCCGTAACATTCTGTGTTCCGAAAATGGTACATGTACCACGGATTCAACAAATATTCACTTCTGAGTTGTTAGCACGCGGATTATACATCTTTAATAAACCATTGAAGATATATTTTCAATTTAAAGCATTTACTAAGATTTTGCAGCCTTTTCATAACACCAGTTTCAAAGCTGATGCTGATTTTTCAGTAAAAAGCTCCTGGAGTTGGTTCTAACCTATAGATATGTAGTTTACATAGTTTCCCTCAACGTGACATTCCGTGTTCCAAACACACTACATTCATCATGGTTATGAGAAATATTTTTAATGAGTTGTGTACATGTGTATTACAGAACTTTCATCCACCATACAAGGCATATTTAAACCTAGAATTATTTACACTGAGTTCGCACCTATTTCCTAATAGCAGTTTCGAAAATCAGGCAGTTTTCAAAGGAAAAAACTGTTGGAGCGTGTTCTACCCAAAAGATATGTAAATTACATAGATTCTCCTGCTGTGAAATTCCGTGTTTCGAACATGCTACATGCAGATAGGATTCGACAAAAATTCACTGTAGAGTTGTTTGCATGTGGATTACAGGACTTTCATCACAATACAAGGCATATGGATGCTTAGAAGCATTTTCTGTGATTTCACAGAACTTTCCAAACGCCAGTTTTGAAACTGAGGCAGATTTCACCGCAAAATACTCTTGGAGCGGGTTCAAAACAATAGACATGTAATTTAGATGGATTCGCTCACTGTGAAATTCCATGTTCCGAACACGCTACATGCATCATGGATTCGACAAATATTCACTACAGGGTTGTTAGCAAGTGGATTACAGCACTTTCATCCACCATACATGGCTTACTGACACTTTGAAGAATTTTCTCAGATTTCACAGTTTAGTTTTAATGCGAGGTTTGAAAATGAGGCCGATTTGGCAGGAAAATGCTCTTGGAGCGAGTTCTAACCAAAAGATATGTAATTTACCTATTTTCACTCACCGTGACATTCCGTGTTCTGAACACATTACATGCATCACGGATTCGACAAACATTCTTTAATGAGTTGTGAACATGTGTATTACCAAACTTTAATCCACCTTACAATTCATATTTATAAATACAAAGTTTTATTCTGATTTAGTAGATTTCTCCTAATGTCAGTTTTTAAAATCATGCAGTTTTTGCAGAAAAATGCTCTTGGAGTGAGTTCTACCCAAGAGACATGCAATTTACATAGAACCCGTCATCGTGAAATTCCGTGTTCCGAAAATGCTACATGCATCACGGATTCGAAAATATTCACTACAGAGTTGTTAGCATAATGATTATCGAACTTTCATCCACCATAATACCATATTGACACCTTGACGCATTTTCTCATATTTCAAAAGTTTTTCCTAATGCCAGTTTTCAAAATGAGGCAGATTCGCAGAAAAATTCTCGTGGAACGAGTACTTCCCAATAGAAATTTAATTTACTTGGTTTCCCTCACAGTGACATTCAAATTTCCGAACACGCTACATGCATCAAGGTTTCAACAAACATTCTCTAATGAGTTGTGAGCATGTAGATTACAGAACTTTCATCCACCATACATGGCATATTTACACCTAGAAATATTAACTCTGAATTTGCAGCTTTTAACTAATGCCAGTTTCGAAATTCAGGCCGTTCTCTCAGGAAAAAATTTTTGGAGCGAGTTCTACCCTATAGACTTGTAGGTTACATAGATTCCATCGCCGGGTATTTCCGTGATACGATCACGCTACATGCATAACGCTTTCTACAAATATTCACCACAGATTTATTTGCATGTGGTTTTACGAACTTCCATCACAATATAAGGCATATTGACACTATGAAGCATTTTCTCTGCTTTTGCAGAGATTTTCAAACGCCAGTTTCGAAAATGAGGCAGATTTCTCAGAAAAATCTCTCGGAGCGTGTTCTACCCAAGAGACATGTATTTTATATAGATTTGCTCACCGTGATATTCTGTGTTCCAAGCACACTTCATGTATCTCGGATTCAACAAATATTCACTACAGAGTTTTTAGCATGCGGATTACCGATCTTTCATCCACCATACAAGGCATATTTATACCAAGAATCTATTAATCTGTATTCGCAGGATTTTTGTAATGCCAGTTACTAAAATCAGGCAGATTTCTCAGGAAAAATCTCTTGGAGTGATTTCTAACGAAGAGAAATGTAATTTACATAAGATACCTGGCCGTGAAATTCCGTGTTCCGAATATGCTACATGATTAATGGTTCGACAAATATTCATTCCAGATTTGTTAGCATGTGGATTACAGAACTTTCATTACAATAGATTGAATATTGATACTTAGATGCATTTTCTCAGATTTTGCAGCGTTTTCCCAACGTCAATTTCAAAAATGAAGCAGTTTTCGCACAAAAATTCTCTTGGAGCGTGTTCTACCCAGTAGAGAAGTAATTTACATTGTTTTAATCACCGTGAAATTCCATGTTCCGAACACGGTCCATGCATCACGGATTAGAAAATGATTTTTTAATATGCTGTGAAAATATGGATTACCGATCTTTTTTCCATTATAATGGCATATTTACAACTACAAATATTTACTCTCATTTTGCAACTTTTTCCAAACTTCAGATTCGATAATCATGCAATTTTCGCAGAAAAATTCTATTCTAGCTAGTTCTACCCAATATTATTGTAATTTACATCATTCCATTACCGTGAAATTCCGCTTTCCATAAGCGCTACATGAATCACGGTTTGAAAAATAATCACTAGACTGTTATTAACCTGTGGATTACTGGACTTTCATTCACCATTCAAGGCATATTGACACTTAGAAGCATTTTCTCAGATTTCACAGGGTTCTCCTAATGGCAGATTTGAAAATGAGGCACATTTCGCAGAAAAATTCTCTTCAAGCGAGTTCTACCCAATAGAATTGTAACTTACATTTTTTCATTCACTATGACATTCCGTATTCCGAACATGTTACATGGATCACGAATTCGACAAACATGCTTTAAAGAGTGTGAGCATGTGGATTACCGAACTTTCAACAACCATACAAGGCATATTTACACCCAGAAGTATTTATTCTGATTTCGCAGGTTTTTCCTAAAATCCAGTTTCGATAATCATGAAATTTTCACAGAAAAATTCAATTCAAGTGAGTCCTATCCAGTAGAGTTGTTATTTTCATAGCTTCACTCACCGATACATTCCGTGCTCCAACGTTATATTCATCACGGCTTGGACAAACATGATTTAATGACCGTGAGCATGTGGATTACAGATTTTTCAACCACAATACAAGGCATATTTACATCTAGAAACATTTACTTAGATTTCACAGCTTTTTACTAACGTCAGTTATGAAAATCATGGAATATTCGCAGCAAAATTCTCTTGGTGCATGATCTATCCAATATAAATCTCATTTTGTAGACACCGTCCCCGTAACATTCCGTGTTCCGAAAATGGTACATGCACCACGGATTCAACAAATATTCACTTCTGAGTTGTTAGCACGCGGATTATACATCTTTAATAAACCATTGAAGATATATTTTCAATTTAAAGCATTTACTAAGATTTTGCAGCCTTTTCATAACACCAGTTTCAAAGCTGATGCTGATTTTTCAGTAAAAAGCTCCTGGAGTTGGTTCTAACCTATAGATATGTAGTTTACATAGTTTCCCTCAACGTGACATTCCGTGTTCCAAACACACTACATTCATCATGGTTATGAGAAATATTTTTAATGAGTTGTGTACATGTGTATTACAGAACTTTCATCCACCATACAAGGCATATTTAAACCTAGAATTATTTACACTGAGTTCGCACCTATTTCCTAATAGCAGTTTCGAAAATCAGGCAGTTTTCAAAGGAAAAAACTGTTGGAGCGTGTTCTACCCAAAAGATATGTAAATTACATAGATTCTCCTGCTGTGAAATTCCGTGTTTCGAACATGCTACATGCAGATAGGTTTCGACAAAAATTCACTGTAGAGTTGTTTGCATGTGGATTACAGGACTTTCATCACAATACAAGGCATATGGATGCTTAGAAGCATTTTCTGTGATTTCACAGAACTTTCCAAACGCCAGTTTTGAAACTGAGGCAGATTTCACCGCAAAATACTCTTGGAGCGGGTTCAAAACAATAGACATGTAATTTAGATGGATTCGCTCACCGTGAAATTCCATGTTCCGAACACGCTACATGCATCATGGATTCGACAAATATTCACTACAGGGTTGTTAGCAAGTGGATTACAGCACTTTCATCCACCATACATGGCTTACTGACACTTTGAAGAATTTTCTCAGATTTCACAGTTTAGTTTTAATGCGAGGTTTGAAAATGAGGCCGATTTGGCAGGAAAATGCTCTTGGAGCGAGTTCTAACCAAAAGATATGTAATTTACCTATTTTCACTCACCGTGACATTCCGTGTTCTGAACACATTACATGCATCACGGATTCGACAAACATTCTTTAATGAGTTGTGAACATGTGTATTACCAAACTTTAATCCACCTTACAATTCATATTTATAAATACAAAGTTTTATTCTGATTTAGTAGATTTCTCCTAATGTCAGTTTTTAAAATCATGCAGTTTTTGCAGAAAAATGCTCTTGGAGTGAGTTCTACCCAAGAGACATGCAATTTACATAGAACCCGTCATCGTGAAATTCCGTGTTCCGAAAATGCTACATGCATCACGGATTCGAAAATATTCACTACAGAGTTGTTAGCATAATGATTATCGAACTTTCATCCACCATAATACCATATTGACACCTTGACGCATTTTCTCATATTTCAAAAGTTTTTCCTAATGCCAGTTTTCAAAATGAGGCAGATTCGCAGAAAAATTCTCGTGGAACGAGTACTTCCCAATAGAAATTTAATTTACTTGGTTTCCCTCACAGTGACATTCAAATTTCCGAACACGCTACATGCATCAAGGTTTCAACAAACATTCTCTAATGAGTTGTGAGCATGTAGATTACAGAACTTTCATCCACCATACATGGCATATTTACACCTAGAAATATTAAGTCTGAATTTGCAGCTTTTAACTAATGCCAGTTTCGAAATTCAGGCCGTTCTCTCAGGAAAAAATTTTTGGAGCGAGTTCTACCCTATAGACTTGTAGGTTACATAGATTCCATCGCCGGGTATTTCCGTGATACGATCACGCTACATGCATAACGCTTTCTACAAATATTCACCACAGATTTATTTGCATGTGGTTTTACGAACTTCCATCACAATATAAGGCATATTGACACTATGAAGCATTTTCTCTGCTTTTGCAGAGATTTTCAAACGCCAGTTTCGAAAATGAGGCAGATTTCTCAGAAAAATCTCTCGGAGCGTGTTCTACCCAAGAGACATGTATTTTATATAGATTTGCTCACCGTGATATTCTGTGTTCCAAGCACACTTCATGTATCTCGGATTCAACAAATATTCACTACAGAGTTTTTAGCATGCGGATTACCGATCTTTCATCCACCATACAAGGCATATTTATACCAAGAATCTATTAATCTGTATTCGCAGGATTTTTGTAATGCCAGTTACTAAAATCAGGCAGATTTCTCAGGAAAAATCTCTTGGAGTGATTTCTAACGAAGAGAAATGTAATTTACATAAGATACCTGGCCGTGAAATTCCGTGTTCCGAATATGCTACATGATTAATGGTTCGACAAATATTCATTCCAGATTTGTTAGCATGTGGATTACAGAACTTTCATTACAATAGATTGAATATTGATACTTAGATGCATTTTCTCAGATTTTGCAGCGTTTTCCCAACGTCAATTTCAAAAATGAAGCAGTTTTCGCACAAAAATTCTCTTGGAGCGAGTTCTACCCAATAGAGAAGTAATTTACATTGTTTTAATCACCGTGAAATTCCATGTTCCGAACACGGTCCATGCATCACGGATTAGAAAATGATTTTTTAATATGCTGTGAAAATATGGATTACCGATCTTTTTTCCATTATAATGGCATATTTACAACTACAAATATTTACTCTCATTTTGCAACTTTTTCCAAACTTCAGATTCGATAATCATGCAATTTTCGCAGAAAAATTCTATTCTAGCTAGTTCTACCCAATATTATTGTAATTTACATCATTCCATTACCGTGAAATTCCGCTTTCCATAAGCGCTACATGAATCACGGTTTGAAAAATAATCACTAGACTGTTATTAACCTGTGGATTACTGGACTTTCATTCACCATTCAAGGCATATTGACACTTAGAAGCATTTTCTCAGATTTCACAGGGTTCTCCTAATGGCAGATTTGAAAATGAGGCACATTTCGCAGAAAAATTCTCTTCAAGCGAGTTCTACCCAATAGAATTGTAACTTACATTTTTTCATTCACTATGACATTCCGTATTCCGAACATGTTACATGGATCACGAATTCGACAAACATGCTTTAAAGAGTGTGAGCATGTGGATTACCGAACTTTCAACAACCATACAAGGCATATTTACACCCAGAAGTATTTATTCTGATTTCGCAGGTTTTTCCTAAAATCCAGTTTCGATAATCATGAAATTTTCACAGAAAAATTCAATTCAAGCGAGTCCTATCCAGTAGAGTTGTTATTTTCATAGCTTCACTCACCGATACATTCCGTGCTCCAACGTTATATTCATCACGGCTTGGACAAACATGATTTAATGACCGTGAGCATGTGGATTACAGATTTTTCAACCACAATACAAGGCATATTTACACCTAGAAACATTTACTTAGATTTCACAGCTTTTTCCTTACCTCAGTTATGAAAATCATTCAGTATTCGCAGCAAAATTCTCTTGGTGCATGATCTATCCCATAGAAATATCATTTTGTAGAAACCGTCCCCTTAACATTCCGTGTTCCAAAAATGGTACATGCACCACGGATTCAACAATTATTCACTTCTGAGTTGTTAGCATGCAGATTATAAATCTTTAATAAACCATTGAAGATATATTTTCAATTTAAAGCATTTACTAATATTTTGCAGCATTTTCATAACACCAGTTTCAAAGCTGAGGCTGATTTTTCAGTAAAATGCTCCTGGAATGGGTTGCTAACCTATAGATATGTAATTTACATAGTTTCCCTCAACGTGACATTCCGTGTTCCAAACACACTACATTCATCATGGTTATGAGAAATATTTTTAATGAGTTGTGTACATGTGTATTACAGAACTTTCATCCACCATACA
This sequence comes from Camelus ferus, assembly GCF_009834535.1. Lineage (NCBI taxonomy): Eukaryota > Metazoa > Chordata > Mammalia > Artiodactyla > Camelidae > Camelus > Camelus ferus. The sequence goes on along the minus strand of NC_045713.1, from coordinate 400,786 downwards.
AGGCATACTTAAACCTAGAATTAATTTACACTGAGTTCGCACCTATTTCCTAATAGCAGTTTCGAAAATCAGGCAGTTTTCAAAGGAAAAAACTGTTGGAGCGTGTTCTACCCAAAAGATATGTAAATTACATAGATTCTCCTGCTGTGAAATTCTGTGTTTCGAACACGCTAACATGCAGATAGGATTCGACAAAAATTCACTATAGAGTTGTTTGCATGTGGATTACAGGACTTTCATCACATACAAGGCATATGGATGCTTAGAAGCATTTTCTGTGATTTCACAGAGCTTTCCAAACTGCTAGTTTCGAAACTGAGGGAGATTTCACCGGCAAAATACTCTTGGAGCGGGTTCAAAACAATAGACATGTAATTTAGATGGATTCGCTCACCGTGAAGTTCCATGTTCCTGAACACGCTACATACATCATGGATTCGACAAATATTCACTACAGAGTTGTTAGCAAGTTGATTACAGCACTTTCATCCACCATACATGGCTTACTGACACTTTGAAGAATTTTCTCAGATTTCACAGTTTAGTTTTTAATGCCAGGTTATGAAAATGAGGCCGATTTGGCAGGAAAATGCTCTTGGAGCGAGTTCTAACCAAAAGATATGTAATTTACCTATTTTCACTCACCGTGACATTCCGTGTTCTGAACACGTTACATGCATCACGGATTCGACAAACATTCTTTAATGAGTTGTGAACATGTGTATTACCAAACTTTAATCCACCTTACAATGCATATTTATAAATAGAAAGTTTTATTCTGATTTAGTAGATTTCTCCTAATGTCAGTTTCTAAAATCATGCAGTTTTCACAGAAAAATGCTCTTGAGTGCGAGTTACTACCCAAGAGACATGCAATTTACATAGAACCCGTCATCGTGAAATTCCGTGTTCCGAAAATGCTACATGCATCACGGATTCGAAAATATTCACTACAGAGTTGTTAGCATAATGATTATCGAACTTTCATCCACCATAATAGCCATATTGACACCTTGAAGCATTTACTCATATTTCGAAAGTTTTTCCTAATGCCAGTTTGAAAATGAGGCAGATTCGCAGAAATATTCTCGTGGAGCGAGTACTTCCCAATAGAAATGTAATTTACATTAGTTTCCCTCACAGTGACATTCAATTTCTGAACACGCTACATGCATCAAGGTTTCAACAAACTTTCTCCAATGAGTTGTGAGCATGAAGATTACAGAACTTTCATCCACCATACATGGCATATTTACACCTAGAAACATTAACCCTGAATTTGCAGCTTTTAACTAATGCCAGTTTCAAAATCAAGCCGTTATCTCAGGAAAATATTTTGGAGTGAGTTCTACCCTATAGATGTTCAGTTTACATAGATTCCATCGCTGGGAATTTCCGTGATACGATCACGCTACATGCATAACGCTTTCTACAAATATTCACCACAGATTTATTTGCATGTGGTTTTACGAACTTCCATCACAATACAAGGCATATTGACACTATGAAGCATTTTCTCTGCTTTTGCAGAGATTTTCAAACGCCAGTTTCGAAAATGAGGCAGATTTCGCAGAAAAATCTCTGGGAGCGAGTTCTACACAAGAGACATGTATTTTACATAGATTCGCACACCGTGATATTCTGTGTTCCAAACACACTTCATGTATCTCGGATTCGACAAATATTAACTAAAGAGTTTTTAGCATGCAGATTACCGAACTTTCATCCACCATACAAGGCATATTTACACCCAGAAGTATTTATTCTGATTTCGCAGGTTTTTCCTAACATCCAGTTTCGAAAATCATGAAATTTTCACAGAAAAATTCAATTCAAGCGAGTCCTATCCAGTAGAGTTGTTATTTTCATAGCTTCACTCACGGATACATTCCGTGCTCCAACGTTATATTCATCACGGCTTGGACAAACATGATTTAATGACTGTGAGCATGTGGATTACAAATTTTTCAACCACAATACAAGGCATATTTTCACCTAGAAACATTTACTTAGATTTCGCAGATTTTTACTAACGTCAGTTATGAAAATCATGGAATATTCGCAGCAAAATTCTCTTGGTGCATGATCTATCCAATATAAATCTCATTTTGTAGACACCGTCCCCGTAACATTCCGTGTTCCGAAAATGGTACATGCACCACGGATTCAACAAATATTCACTTCTGAGTTGTTAGCACGCGGATTATACATCTTTAATAAACCATTGAAGATATATTTTCAATTTAAAGCATTTACTAAGATTTTGCAGCCTTTTCATAACACCAGTTTCAAAGCTGATGCTGATTTTTCAGTAAAAAGCTCCTGGAGTTGGTTCTAACCTATAGATATGTAGTTTACATAGTTTCCCTCAACGTGACATTCCGTGTTCCAAACACACTACATTCATCATGGTTATGAGAAATATTTTTAATGAGTTGTGTACATGTGTATTACAGAACTTTCATCCACCATACAAGGCATATTTAAACCTAGAATTATTTACACTGAGTTCGCACCTATTTCCTAATAGCAGTTTCGAAAATCAGGCAGTTTTCAAAGGAAAAAACTGTTGGAGCGTGTTCTACCCAAAAGATATGTAAATTACATAGATTCTCCTGCTGTGAAATTCTGTGTTTCGAACATGCTACATGCAGATAGGATTCGACAAAAATTCACTAGTAGAGTTGTTTGCATGTGGATTACAGGACTTTCATCACAATACAAGGCATATGGATGCTTAGAAGCATTTTCTGTGATTTCACAGAACTTTCCAAACGCCAGTTTTGAAACTGAGGCAGATTTCACCGCAAAATACTCTTGGAGCGGGTTCAAAACAATAGACATGTAATTTAGATGGATTCGCTCACCGTGAAATTCCATGTTCCGAACACGCTACATGCATCATGGATTCGACAAATATTCACTACAGGGTTGTTAGCAAGTGGATTACAGCACTTTCATCCACCATACATGGCTTACTGACACTTTGAAGAATTTTCTCAGATTTCACAGTTTAGTTTTAATGCGAGGTTTGAAAATGAGGCCGATTTGGCAGGAAAATGCTCTTGGAGCGAGTTCTAACCAAAAGATATGTAATTTACCTATTTTCACTCACCGTGACATTCCGTGTTCTGAACACATTACATGCATCACGGATTCGACAAACATCCTTTAATGAGTTGTGAACATGTGTATTACCAAACTTTAATCCACCTTACAATTCATATTTATAAATACAAAGTTTTATTCTGATTTAGTAGATTTCTCCTAATGTCAGTTTTTAAAATCATGCAGTTTTTGCAGAAAAATGCTCTTGGAGTGAGTTCTACCCAAGAGACATGCAATTTACATAGAACCCGTCATCGTGAAATTCCGTGTTCCGAAAATGCTACATGCATCACGGATTCGAAAATATTCACTACAGAGTTGTTAGCATAATGATTATCGAACTTTCATCCACCATAATACCATATTGACACCTTGACGCATTTTCTCATATTTCAAAAGTTTTTCCTAATGCCAGTTTTCAAAATGAGGCAGATTCGCAGAAAAATTCTCGTGGAACGAGTACTTCCCAATAGAAATTTAATTTACTTGGTTTCCCTCACAGTGACATTCAAATTTCCGAACACGCTACATGCATCAAGGTTTCAACAAACATTCTCTAATGAGTTGTGAGCATGTAGATTACAGAACTTTCATCCACCATACATGGCATATTTACACCTAGAAATATTAACTCTGAATTTGCAGCTTTTAACTAATGCCAGTTTCGAAATTCAGGCCGTTCTCTCAGGAAAAAATTTTTGGAGCGAGTTCTACCCTATAGACTTGTAGGTTACATAGATTCCATCGCCGGGTATTTCCGTGATACGATCACGCTACATGCATAACGCTTTCTACAAATATTCACCACAGATTTATTTGCATGTGGTTTTACGAACTTCCATCACAATATAAGGCATATTGACACTATGAAGCATTTTCTCTGCTTTTGCAGAGATTTTCAAACGCCAGTTTCGAAAATGAGGCAGATTTCTCAGAAAAATCTCTCGGAGCGTGTTCTACCCAAGAGACATGTATTTTATATAGATTTGCTCACCGTGATATTCTGTGTTCCAAGCACACTTCATGTATCTCGGATTCAACAAATATTCACTACAGAGTTTTTAGCATGCGGATTACCGATCTTTCATCCACCATACAAGGCATATTTACACCAAGAATCTATTAATCTGTATTCGCAGGATTTTTGTAATGCCAGTTACTAAAATCAGGCAGATTTCTCAGGAAAAATCTCTTGGAGTGATTTCTAACGAAGAGAAATGTAATTTACATAAGATACCTGGCCGTGAAATTCCGTGTTCCGAATATGCTACATGATTAATGGTTCGACAAATATTCATTCCAGATTTGTTAGCATGTGGATTACAGAACTTTCATTACAATAGATTGAATATTGATACTTAGATGCATTTTCTCAGATTTTGCAGCGTTTTCCCAACGTCAATTTCAAAAATGAAGCAGTTTTCGCACAAAAATTCTCTTGGAGCGAGTTCTACCCAATAGAGAAGTAATTTACATTGTTTTAATCACCGTGAAATTCCATGTTCCGAACACGGTCCATGCATCACGGATTAGAAAATGATTTTTTAATATGCTGTGAAAATATGGATTACCGATCTTTTTTCCATTATAATGGCATATTTACAACTACAAATATTTACTCTCATTTTGCAACTTTTTCCAAACTTCAGATTCGATAATCATGCAATTTTCGCAGAAAAATTCTATTCTAGCTAGTTCTACCCAATATTATTGTAATTTACATCATTCCATTACCGTGAAATTCCGCTTTCCATAAGCGCTACATGAATCACGGTTTGAAAAATAATCACTAGACTGTTATTAACCTGTGGATTACTGGACTTTCATTCACCATTCAAGGCATATTGACACTTAGAAGCATTTTCTCAGATTTCACAGGGTTCTCCTAATGGCAGATTTGAAAATGAGGCACATTTCGCAGAAAAATTCTCTTCAAGCGAGTTCTACCCAATAGAATTGTAACTTACATTTTTTCATTCACTATGACATTCCGTATTCCGAACACGTTACATGCATCACGAATTCGACAAACATTCTTTAAAGAGTGTGAGCATGTGGATTACCGAACTTTCAACAACCATACAAGGCATATTTACACCCAGAAGTATTTATTCTGATTTCGCAGGTTTTTCCTAAAATCCAGTTTCGAAAATCATGAAATTTTCACAGAAAAATTCAATTCAAGCGAGTCCTATCCAGTAGAGTTGTTATTTTCATAGCTTCACTCACCGATACATTCCGTGCTCCAACGTTATATTCATCACGGCTTGGACAAACATGATTTAATGACCGTGAGCATGTGGATTACAGATTTTTCAACCACAATACAAGGCATATTTACATCTAGAAACATTTACTTAGATTTCACAGCTTTTTACTAACGTCAGTTATGAAAATCATGGAATATTCGCAGCAAAATTCTCTTGGTGCATGATCTATCCAATATAAATCTCATTTTGTAGACACCGTCCCCGTAACATTCCGTGTTCCGAAAATGGTACATGCACCACGGATTCAACAAATATTCACTTCTGAGTTGTTAGCACGCGGATTATACATCTTTAATAAACCATTGAAGATATATTTTCAATTTAAAGCATTTACTAAGATTTTGCAGCCTTTTCATAACACCAGTTTCAAAGCTGATGCTGATTTTTCAGTAAAAAGCTCCTGGAGTTGGTTCTAACCTATAGATATGTAGTTTACATAGTTTCCCTCAACGTGACATTCCGTGTTCCAAACACACTACATTCATCATGGTTATGAGAAATATTTTTAATGAGTTGTGTACATGTGTATTACAGAACTTTCATCCACCATACAAGGCATATTTAAACCTAGAATTATTTACACTGAGTTCGCACCTATTTCCTAATAGCAGTTTCGAAAATCAGGCAGTTTTCAAAGGAAAAAACTGTTGGAGCGTGTTCTACCCAAAAGATATGTAAATTACATAGATTCTCCTGCTGTGAAATTCCGTGTTTCGAACATGCTACATGCAGATAGGATTCGACAAAAATTCACTGTAGAGTTGTTTGCATGTGGATTACAGGACTTTCATCACAATACAAGGCATATGGATGCTTAGAAGCATTTTCTGTGATTTCACAGAACTTTCCAAACGCCAGTTTTGAAACTGAGGCAGATTTCACCGCAAAATACTCTTGGAGCGGGTTCAAAACAATAGACATGTAATTTAGATGGATTCGCTCACCGTGAAATTCCATGTTCCGAACACGCTACATGCATCATGGATTCGACAAATATTCACTACAGGGTTGTTAGCAAGTGGATTACAGCACTTTCATCCACCATACATGGCTTACTGACACTTTGAAGAATTTTCTCAGATTTCACAGGTTAGTTTTAATGCGAGGTTTGAAAATGAGGCCGATTTGGCAGGAAAATGCTCTTGGAGCGAGTTCTAACCAAAAGATATGTAATTTACCTATTTTCACTCACCGTGACATTCCGTGTTCTGAACACATTACATGCATCACGGATTCGACAAACATTCTTTAATGAGTTGTGAACATGTGTATTACCAAACTTTAATCCACCTTACAATTCATATTTATAAATACAAAGTTTTATTCTGATTTAGTAGATTTCTCCTAATGTCAGTTTTTAAAATCATGCAGTTTTTGCAGAAAAATGCTCTTGGAGTGAGTTCTACCCAAGAGACATGCAATTTACATAGAACCCGTCATCGTGAAATTCCGTGTTCCGAAAATGCTACATGCATCACGGATTCGAAAATATTCACTACAGAGTTGTTAGCATAATGATTATCGAACTTTCATCCACCATAATACCATATTGACACCTTGACGCATTTTCTCATATTTCAAAAGTTTTTCCTAATGCCAGTTTTCAAAATGAGGCAGATTCGCAGAAAAATTCTCGTGGAACGAGTACTTCCCAATAGAAATTTAATTTACTTGGTTTCCCTCACAGTGACATTCAAATTTCCGAACACGCTACATGCATCAAGGTTTCAACAAACATTCTCTAATGAGTTGTGAGCATGTAGATTACAGAACTTTCATCCACCATACATGGCATATTTACACCTAGAAATATTAAGCTCTGAATTTGCAGCTTTTAACTAATGCCAGTTTCGAAATTCAGGCCGTTCTCTCAGGAAAAAATTTTTGGAGCGAGTTCTACCCTATAGACTTGTAGGTTACATAGATTCCATCGCCGGGTATTTCCGTGATACGATCACGCTACATGCATAACGCTTTCTACAAATATTCACCACAGATTTATTTGCATGTGGTTTTACGAACTTCCATCACAATATAAGGCATATTGACACTATGAAGCATTTTCTCTGCTTTTGCAGAGATTTTCAAACGCCAGTTTCGAAAATGAGGCAGATTTCTCAGAAAAATCTCTCGGAGCGTGTTCTACCCAAGAGACATGTATTTTATATAGATTTGCTCACCGTGATATTCTGTGTTCCAAGCACACTTCATGTATCTCGGATTCAACAAATATTCACTACAGAGTTTTTAGCATGCGGATTACCGATCTTTCATCCACCATACAAGGCATATTTACACCAAGAATCTATTAATCTGTATTCGCAGGATTTTTGTAATGCCAGTTACTAAAATCAGGCAGATTTCTCAGGAAAAATCTCTTGGAGTGATTTCTAACGAAGAGAAATGTAATTTACATAAGATACCTGGCCGTGAAATTCCGTGTTCCGAATATGCTACATGATTAATGGTTCGACAAATATTCATTCCAGATTTGTTAGCATGTGGATTACAGAACTTTCATTACAATAGATTGAATATTGATACTTAGATGCATTTTCTCAGATTTTGCAGCGTTTTCCCAACGTCAATTTCAAAAATGAAGCAGTTTTCGCACAAAAATTCTCTTGGAGCGAGTTCTACCCAATAGAGAAGTAATTTACATTGTTTTAATCACCGTGAAATTCCATGTTCCGAACACGGTCCATGCATCACGGATTAGAAAATGATTTTTTAATATGCTGTGAAAATATGGATTACCGATCTTTTTTCCATTATAATGGCATATTTACAACTACAAATATTTACTCTCATTTTGCAACTTTTTCCAAACTTCAGATTCGATAATCATGCAATTTTCGCAGAAAAATTCTATTCTAGCTAGTTCTACCCAATATTATTGTAATTTACATCATTCCATTACCGTGAAATTCCGCTTTCCATAAGCGCTACATGAATCACGGTTTGAAAAATAATCACTAGACTGTTATTAACCTGTGGATTACTGGACTTTCATTCACCATTCAAGGCATATTGACACTTAGAAGCATTTTCTCAGATTTCACAGGGTTCTCCTAATGGCAGATTTGAAAATGAGGCACATTTCGCAGAAAAATTCTCTTCAAGCGAGTTCTACCCAATAGAATTGTAACTTACATTTTTTCATTCACTATGACATTCCGTATTCCGAACACGTTACATGGATCACGAATTCGACAAACATTCTTTAAAGAGTGTGAGCATGTGGATTACCGAACTTTCAACAACCATACAAGGCATATTTACACCCAGAAGTATTTATTCTGATTTCGCAGGTTTTTCCTAAAATCCAGTTTCGAAAATCATGAAATTTTCACAGAAAAATTCAATTCAAGCGAGTCCAATCCAGTAGAGTTGTTATTTTCATAGCTTCACTCACCGATACATTCCGTGCTCCAACGTTATATTCATCACGGCTTGGACAAACATGATTTAATGACCGTGAGCATGTGGATTACAGATTTTTCAACCACAATACAAGGCATATTTACATCTAGAAACATTTACTTAGATTTCACAGCTTTTTACTACGTCAGTTATGAAAATCATGGAATATTCGCAGCAAAATTCTCTTGGTGCATGATCTATCCAATATAAATCTCATTTTGTAGACACCGTCCCCGTAACATTCCGTGTTCCGAAAATGGTACATGCACAACGGATTCAAAAAATATTCACTTCTGAGTTGTTAGCACGCGGATTATACATCTTTAATAAACCATTGAAGATATATTTTCAATTTAAAGCATTTACTAAGATTTTGCAGCCTTTTCATAACACCAGTTTCAAAGCTGATGCTGATTTTTCAGTAAAAAGCTCCTGGAGTTGGCTCTAACCTATAGATATGTAGTTTACATAGTTTCCCTCAACGTGACATTCCGTGTTCCAAACACACTACATTCATCATGGTTATGAGAAATATTTTTAATGAGTTGTGTACATGTGTATTACAGAACTTTCATCCACCATACAAGGCATATTTAAACCTAGAATTATTTACACTGAGTTCGCACCTATTTCCTAATAGCAGTTTCGAAAATCAGGCAGTTTTCAAAGGAAAAAACTGTTGGAGCGTGTTCTACCCAAAAGATATGTAAATTACATAGATTCTCCTGCTGTGAAATTCCGTGTTTCGAACATGCTACATGCAGATAGGATTCGACAAATATTCACTGTAGAGTTGTTTGCATGTGGATTACAGGACTTTCATCACAATACAAGGCATATGGATGCTTAGAAGCATTTTCTGTGATTTCACAGAACTTTCCAAACGCCAGTTTTGAAACTGAGGCAGATTTCACCGCAAAATACTCTTGGAGCGGGTTCAAAACAATAGACATGTAATTAGATGGATTCGCTCACCGTGAAATTCCATGTTCCGAACACGCTACATGCATCATGGATTCGACAAATATTCACTACAGGGTTGTTAGCAAGTGGATTACAGCACTTTCATCCACCATACATGGCTTACTGACACTTTGAAGAATTTTCTCAGATTTCACAGGTTAGTTTTAATGCGAGGTTTGAAAATGAGGCCGATTTGGCAGGAAAATGCTCTTGGAGCGAGTTCTAACCAAAAGATATGTAATTTACCTATTTTCACTCACCGTGACATTCCGTGTTCTGAACACGTTACACGCATCACGGATTCGACAAACATTCTTTAATGAGTTGTGAACATGTGTATTACCAAACTTTAATCCACCTTACAATTCATATTTATAAATACAAAGTTTTATTCTGATTTAGTAGATTTCTCCTAATGTCAGTTTTTAAAATCATGCAGTTTTTGCAGAAAAATGCTCTTGGAGTGAGTTCTACCCAAGAGACATGCAATTTACATAGAACCCGTCATCGTGAAATTCCGTGTTCCGAAAATGCTACATGCATCACGGATTCGAAAATATTCACTACAGAGTTGTTAGCATAATGATTATCGAACTTTCATCCACCATAATACCATATTGACACCTTGACGCATTTTCTCATATTTCAAAAGTTTTTCCTAATGCCAGTTTTCAAAATGAGGCAGATTCGCAGAAAAATTCTCGTGGAACGAGTACTTCCCAATAGAAATTTAATTTACTTGGTTTCCCTCACAGTGACATTCAAATTTCCGAACACGCTACATGCATCAAGGTTTCAACAAACATTCTCTAATGAGTTGTGAGCATGTAGATTACAGAACTTTCATCCACCATACATGGCATATTTACACCTAGAAATATTAACTCTGAATTTGCAGCTTTTAACTAATGCCAGTTTCGAAATTCAGGCCGTTCTCTCAGGAAAAAATTTTTGGAGCGAGTTCTACCCTATAGACTTGTAGGTTACATAGATTCCATCGCCGGGTATTTCCGTGATACGATCACGCTACATGCATAACGCTTTCTACAAATATTCACCACAGATTTATTTGCATGTGGTTTTACGAACTTCCATCACAATATAAGGCATATTGACACTATGAAGCATTTTCTCTGCTTTTGCAGAGATTTTCAAACGCCAGTTTCGAAAATGAGGCAGATTTCTCAGAAAAATCTCTCGGAGCGTGTTCTACCCAAGAGACATGTATTTTATATAGATTTGCTCACCGTGATATTCTGTGTTCCAAGCACACTTCATGTATCTCGGATTCAACAAATATTCACTACAGAGTTTTTAGCATGCGGATTACCGATCTTTCATCCACCATACAAGGCATATTTACACCAAGAATCTATTAATCTGTATTCGCAGGATTTTTGTAATGCCAGTTACTAAAATCAGGCAGATTTCTCAGGAAAAATCTCTTGGAGTGATTTCTAACGAAGAGAAATGTAATTTACATAAGATACCTGGCCGTGAAATTCCGTGTTCCGAATATGCTACATGATTAATGGTTCGACAAATATTCATTCCAGATTTGTTAGCATGTGGATTACAGAACTTTCATTACAATAGATTGAATATTGATACTTAGATGCATTTTCTCAGATTTTGCAGCGTTTTCCCAACGTCAATTTCAAAAATGAAGCAGTTTTCGCACAAAAATTCTCTTGGAGCGAGTTCTACCCAATAGAGAAGTAATTTACATTGTTTTAATCACCGTGAAATTCCATGTTCCGAACACGGTCCATGCATCACGGATTAGAAAATGATTTTTTAATATGCTGTGAAAATATGGATTACCGATCTTTTTTCCATCATAATGGCATATTTACAACTACAAATATTTACTCTCATTTTGCAACTTTTTCCAAACTTCAGATTCGATAATCATGCAATTTTCGCAGAAAAATTCTATTCTAGCTAGTTCTACCCAATAGAATTTTAATTTACATCGTTTCATTACCGTGAAATTCCGTTTTCCATAAGCGCTACATGAATCACGGTTTGAAAAATAATCACTAGACTGTTATTAACCTGTGGATTACTGGACTTTCATTCACCATTCAAGGCATATTGACACTTAGAAGCATTTTCTCAGATTTCACAGGGTTCTCCTAATGGCAGATTTGAAAATGAGGCACATTTCGCAGAAAAATTCTCTTCAGGCGAGTTCTACCCAATAGACTTGTAACTTACATTGTTTCATTCACTATGACATTCCGTATTCCGAACACGTTACATGGATCACGAATTCGACAAACATTCTTTAATGAGTGTGAGCATGTGGATTACCGAACTTTCATCCACCATACAAGGCATATTTAAACCTAGAAGTATTTACACTGGGTTTGCAGCTATTTCCTAATAGCAGTTTCGAAAATCAGGCAGTTTTCAAAGGAAAAACCTGTTGGAGAGTGTTCTACCCAATAGATATGTACATAACATAAATTCCCCCACTGTGTAATTACGTGTTTTGAACACGCTACATGCAGAAATTATTCGACAAATATAAACTACAGGTTTATTTGCATGTGGATTACAGGACTTTCATCACAATACAAGGCAAATTGATGCTTAGAAGCATTTTCTCTGATTTCACAGATCTTTCAAAGCCAGTTTCCAAAGTGAGACAGATTTCACGGCAAAAAACTCTTGGAGCGGGTTCTAACCAATAGACATGTAATTTACATGGATTCCCTCACCGTGAAATTCCGTGTTCCGAACACGTTACATGCATCTCGGATTCGACAAATATTCACTACAGAGTTGTTAGCAAGTGGATTACAGCACTTTCATTCACCATACAAGGCTTACTGACACTTTGAAGAATTTTCTCAGATTTCACAGGTTAGTTTTTATGCCAGTTTTGAAAATGAGGCAGATTTGGCAGAAAAATGCTCTTGGAGCGAGTTCTAACCAAAAGATATGTAATTTACCTAGTTTCACTCACCGTGACATTCCGTGTTCTGAACACGTTACACGCATTTCGGATTCAACAAACATTTTTAATGAGTTGTGAACATTTGTATTACCGAACTTTCATCCACCTTACAATGCATATTGATACATAGAAAGTTTTATTCTGATTTAGTAGATTTCTCCTAATGTCAGTTTTTAAAATCATGCAGTTTTCGCAGAAAAATGCTCTTGGAGTGAGTTCTACCCAAGAGACATGCAATTTACATAGAACCCGTCATCGTGAAATTCCGTGTTCCGAAAATGCTACATGCATCACGGATTCGAAAATATTCACTACAGAGTTGTTAGCATAATGATTATCGAACTTTCATCCACCATAATACCATATTGACACCTTGACGCATTTTCTCATATTTCAAAAGTTTTTCCTAATGCCAGTTTTCAAAATGAGGCAGATTCGCAGAAAAATTCTCGTGGAGCGAGTACTTCCCAATAGAAATTTAATTTACTTAGTTTCCCTCACAGTGACATTCCAATTTCCGAACACGCTACATGCATCAAGGTTTCAACAAACATTCTCTAATGAGTTGTGAGCATGTAGATTACAGAACTTTCATCCACCATACATGGCATATTTACACCTAGAAATATTAACTCTGAATTTGCAGCTTTTACCTAATGCCAGTTTCGAAAATCAGGCCGTTTCCTCAAGAAAAAATTTTTGGAGCGAGTTCTACCCTATAGACGTGTAGTTTACATAGATTCCATCGCCGGGTATTTCCGTGATACGATCACGCTACATGCATAACGCTTTCAACAAATATTCACCACAGATTTATTTGCATGTGGATTTACGAACTTCCATCACAATACAAGGAATATTGACACTATGAAGCATTTTCTCTGCTTTTGCAGAGATTTTCCAACGCTAGTTTCGAAAATGAGGCAGATTTCGCAGAAAAATCTCTGGGAGCGTGTTCTAACCAAGAGAAATGTATTTTATATAGATTTGCTCTCTGTGATATTCTGTGTTCCAAGCACACTTCATGTATCTCGGATTCGACAAATATTCACTACAGAGTTGTTAGCATGCGGATTACCGAAGTTTCATCCATCATACAAGGCATATTTACACCTAAAAATATTAACTCTGAATTTGCAGCTTTTACCTAATGCCAGTTTCGAAAATCAGGCCGTTTTCTCAGGAAAAAATTTTTGGAGCGAGTTCTAACCTATAGACATGTAGTTTACATAGATTCCATCGCCAGAATTTCCATGATAATATCACGCTACATGCATAACGCTTTCTACAAATATTCACCACAGATTTATTTGCATGTGGATTTACGAACTTCCATCACAATACAAGGCATATTGACACTATGAAGTTTTTTCTCTGCTTTTGCAGAGATTTTCAAACGCCAGTTTCTAAAATGAGGCAGATTTCGCAGAAAATCCTCTGGGAGCGAGTTCTACCCAAGAGACATGTATTTTACATAGATTCGCACACCGTGATATTCTGTGTTCCAAACACACTTCATGTATCTCGGATTCGACAAATATTCACTACAGAGATGTTAGCATGCGGATTACCGAAATTTCATCCACCATACAAAGCATATTTACACCGAGAATCTATTAATCTGTATTCGCAGGATTTTTGTAATGCCAGTTACTAAAATCAGGCAGATTTCTCAGGAAAAATCTCTAGGAGTGATTTCTAACGAAGAGAAATGTAATTTACATAAGATACCTGGCCGTGAAATTCCGTGTTCCGAATATGCTACATGATTAATCGTTCGACAAATATTCATTCCAGATTTGTTAGCATGTGGATTACAGAACTTTCATTACAATAGATTGAATATTGATACTCAGAAGTATTTTCTCAGATTTTGCAGTGTTTTCCAAACACCAGTTTCAAAAATGAAGCAGTTTTCGCAGAAAAATTCTCTTGGAGCGATTTCTACCCAATAGAGAAGTAATTTATATTGTTTTAATCACCGTGAAATTCCATGTTCCGAACACGGTCCATGCATCACGTATTAGAAAACGATTGTTTAATATGTTGTGAAAATATGGATTACCGATCTTTTTTCCATCATAATGGCATATTTATAACTACAAATATTTACTCTCATTTTGCAACTTTTTCCAAACTTCACATTCGATAATCATGCAATTTTCGAAGAAAAATTCTATTCTAGCTAGTTGTACCCAATAGAATTGTAATTTACATCGTTTCAATACCGTGAAATTCTGTTTTCCATAAGCACTTCATGAATCACGGTTTGAAAAATAATCACTAGACTGTTATTAACCTGTGGATTACTGGACTTTCATTCACCATCCAAGGCATATTGACACTTAGAAGCATTTTCTCAGATTTCACAGGGTTCTCCTAATGGCAGATTTGAAAATGAGGAACATTTCGCAGAAAAATTCTCTTCAAGCGAGTTCTACCCAATAGACTTGTAACTTACATTGTTTCATTCACTATGACATTCCGTATTCCGAACACGTTACATGGATCACGAATTCGACAAACATCCTTTAATGAGTGTGATCATGTGGATTACCGAAATTTCATCCACCATAAAAGGCATATTTAAACCTAGAAGTATTTATTCTGATTTCGCAGGTTTTTCCTAACATCCAGTTTCGAAAATCATGAAAATTTCACAGAAAAATTCAATTCAAGCAAGTCCTATCCAGTAGAGTTGTTATTTTCATAGTTTCACTCACCGATACATTCCGTGTTCCAACGTTACATTCATCACGGCTTCAACAAACATGATTTAATGACCGTGAGCATATGGATTACAGATTTTTCAACCACAATACAAGGCATATTTACACCTAGAAACATTTACTTATATTTCACAGATTTTTCCTAACGTCAGTTATGAAAATCATGGAGTATTCGCAGCAAAATTCTCTTGGTGCATGATCTATCCAATATAAATCTCATTTTGTAGACTCTGTCCCCGTAACATTCCGTGTTCTGAAAATGGTACATGCACAACGGATTCAACAAATATTCACTTCTGAGTTGTTAGCATGCGGATTATACATCTTTAATAAACCATTGAAGATATATTTTCACCTTAAAGCATTTACTAAGATTTTGCAGCCTTTTCATAACACCAGTTTCAAAGCTGATGCTGATTTTTCAGTAAAAAGCTCCTGGAGTTGGTTCTAACCTATAGATATGTAGTTTACATAGTTTCCCTCAACTTGACATTCCGTGTTCCAAATACACTACATTCATCATGGTTATGAGAAACATTTTTAATGAGTTGTGTACATGTGTATTACAGAACTTTCATCCACCATACAAGGCATATTTAAACCTAGAGTTATTTACACTGAGTTCGCACCTATTTCCTAATAGCAGTTTCGAAAATCAGGCAGTTTTCAAAGGAAAAAACTGTTGGAGCGTGTTCTACCCAAAAGATATGTAAATTACATAGATTCTCCCGCTGTGAAGTTCCGTGTTTCGAACACGCTACATGCAGATAGGATTCGACAAATATTCACTGTAGAGTTGTTTGCATGTGGATTACAGGACTTTCATCACAATACACGGCATATTGATGCTTAGAAGCATTTTCTGTGATTTCACAGAACTTTCCAAACGCCAGTTTTGAAACTGAGGCAGATTTCACGGCAAAATCCTCTTGGAGTGGGTTCAAAACAATAGACATGTAATTTAGATGGATTCGCTCACCATGAAATTCCATGTTCCGAACACGCTACATGCATCACGGATTCGACAAATATTCACTACAGGGTTGTTAGCAAGTGGATTACAGCACTTTCATCCACCATACATGGCTTACTGACACTTTGAAAAATTTTCTCAGATTTAACAGGTTAGTTTTAATGCGAGGTTAGAAAATGTGGCCGATTTGGCAGGAAAATGCTCTTGGAGCGAGTTCTAACCAAAAGATTTGAAATTTACCGAGTTTCACTCACCGTGACATTCGTGTTCTGAACACGTTACATGCATCACGGATTCGACAAACATTCTTTAATGAGTTGTGAACATGTGTATTACCAAACTTTAATCCACCTTACAAATGCATATTTATAATAGAAAGTTTATTCTGATTTAGTAGATTTCTCCTAATGTCATTTTCTAAAACCATGCAGTTTTCACAGAAAAATGCTCTTGGAGCGAGTACTACCAAGAGACATGCAATTTACATAGAACCCGTCATTGTGAAATTCCGTGTTCCGAAAATGCTACATGCATCACAGATTCGAAAATATTCACTACAGAGTTGTTAGCATAATGATTATCGAACTTTCATTCACCATAAAAGACATATTGACACCTTGAAGCATTTACTCATATTTTGAAAGTTTTTCCTAATGCCAGTTTTGAAAATGAGGCAGATTCGCAGATAAATTCTCGCGGAGCGAGTACTTCCCAATAGAAATGTAATTTACATAGTTTCCCTCACAGTGACATTCCAATTTCTGAACACGCTACATGCATCAAGGTTTCAACAAACTTTCTCCAATGAGTTGTGAGCATGTAGTTTACAGAACTTTCATCCACCATACATGGCATATTTACACCTAGAAACATTAACTCTGAATTTGCAGCTTTACCTAATGCCAGTTTCAAAAATCAGGCCGTTCTCAGGAAAATATTTTGGAGCGAGTTCTAACCTATAGACGTGTAGTTTACATAGATTCCATCGCCGGGAATTTCCGTGATACGATCACGCTACATGCATAACGCTTTCTACAAATATTCACCACAGATTTATTTGCATGTGGTTTTACGAACTTCCATCACAATACAAGGCATATTGACACTATGAAGCATTTTCTCTGCTTTTGCAGAGATTTTCAAACGCCAGTTTCGAAAATGA